>NC_056737.1:923181177-923481177 GCF_019279795.1 Protopterus annectens | reverse complement strand
AAACAAATCCTTAGAGGAGCTTCAAATGTCAGGCCTCCCAGAAGACAGCCCACCCCAGCCTTGGACCTGAACTATGTTTTAGAAAAGCATACTCTGGCTCCCTACGAGCCTGCAGCATCCTCAGAATTGAAGTACCTTTCTTGGATGACTGCTTTTCTCTTGGCTATTACTTCATCCAGGAGAGTGTCAGAGCTTCAAGCTTTAATGGCCATTGAACCATTTATCATCTTCCATGCAGACAGGGTCTCCCTGAGAACCAATCCCTCCTTCATGCCAAAGGTGGTTTCGGATGTTACCCTCAACCAGGCCATCCAGTTGCCCACCTTCTTCCCTAACCCTCAGAATAAGGGGGGAAGGCTACTGCATTCTTTGGATGTGCACAGGCAACTCCAATTTTATCTGGATCGTACAAAGACATTCAGGAAAACTGACCAGCTCTTGGTCAGCTTTAAAGCAGGGGCGCAGGGGAAAACAATATCCAGACCATTTCCAAATGGCTAGCACACTGCATCCATTTTTGCTAATCCTTGCATGGAAAACCACCCCCTAGGACCATCAGAACCCATTCCACTAGGGCAACCTCTACTTCCACAGCATTCCTTAGAGGGATACTCACCAAGGACATCCTGGCAGCTGCCACATGGACTTCAGTCCACACCTTCACCAAACATTACCATCTGAATCTATTCTCAAAAGCTAGGGGTGGGTTTGTCTCTGCAGTTCTGCAGGGCATGCTCACCCAATTTTAGGTTTCTATCAACCTTCCACCCTTCTCCTCAGCTTTGGGAATCTTCCCAATGATTACTACTGCAACAGTGAAACACAAAGAACATAGTACAGTTGTGTACACTTACCATAAATGTAGATGTTTGAGTGTATTCAATGCTGCAGTCATACTTTCCCTCCCTCCTTCCCCCTGATATCTGCTGTCCTTGCAGAGATGCACATTTCTGTGGGGGTCTCTGACCCCAGGACTACTACTAATTATTAAAATTGGACTTCTTTGGTTAGTTAAGGCAAGAAAAAACTGAAGTAATGGTGTCGTCTGCTCTCTTCTATAGCTCGGATGACCTGATGTCACCCAGCAAGCGACAGCAGCCAATGCACAAAACCTTGCCTCTGGTATTCGGACCGACTGAGGGCTACCACAGCATGGATAACCCAGTGGTTACTACTGCAGCAGTGAATACACTCGAACATCTACATTTATGGTAAGTGTACACAACTGTACTTTATAGCTGTCAACTTTCCATCTCCAAAAAGTGGAACACTTACTAACAATTTCAACTAGGAACCTCATGACATACTTAATAAATGTTTGCTCATACTCAAAAAATTGATATGATTCTGTAGTATTTACCGTTTATATTTGTTAGATTATTAGCAATGAATGTGTGCCTAATTGCGTGGAACATATTTTTTAAGACTCAAAATGATGAACTTTACTCACATTGATGTACAGTTGAGAGGTATAGATTTTGATTTTTCAGTAATCAACAACATACTATATAAAAATGGATCTTGGCAAGGTAGTAAATAGTGGAATTTGAGAAAAGGGAGAAAAAAATCATTACAGTACTGTAAGTGTCGGTGCCTTTGAGGACTTTTCAGAATTTACTTTAGTGATACTGCAAAGTATCCTAAGAAGACCTTGCCTCATCTTTCTGGACGATCACACCAAGCTTTGCTGCACAATGTTTTGTATAAGGAGACAAAAAAGACAGGACTTTTAGTACATTAGTAGCATACAGTGGATATAAAAAGTGTACACACCCATTTTAAAATGCCAGGTTTTTATGAGACCTCAATAAATCATTTGAAAACTTTTCTCACCTTTTAATGTGACCTGTAACCTGTACAATTCAATTGAAAAACAAATCTGTTAGGGGAAACAATATAAAAAAAATAAAAAATGTACAGTAAGCTGGTTGCATAAGTGTGCACACCCTTAAACTAATACTTTGTTGAAACACCTTTTGATTTAATACAGCATTCAGTCTTCCTGAGTAGAAGTCTATCAGCATGGCACATCTTGACATGGCACTGTTTTCCCACTCTTCCTTGCAAAAGTGCTCCAAATCTGTCAGATTGTGGGGACATCTCTTGTGCACAGCCCTCTTCAGGTCACCCCCGCAGATTTTCTATTGGATTTAAGTCTGCGCCATTCCACAACTTTAATTTTCTTCTGGTGAAGCCATTTGTTTGTTGATTTGGATGTATGCTTGAGGTCATTGTCGTGTTGAAAGGTGAAATTCCACTTCATCTTCAGCTTTTTAGCAGACACCTGAAGGTTTTGGGCCAAAAGTAACTGGTATTTGGAACTGTTCATAATTCCCTCCACCTTGACTAAAGCCCCAGTTCCAGCTGAAGAAAAGCAACCCCAAAGCATGATACTGCCACCACCATGCATCACCCTGGGGATGGTGTTCTTTTGGTGATGCGAACTGTTGTTTTTGCGCCAAATTTACCTTTTGAAATTGTGGCCAAAAAGTTCAATCTTGGTCTCATCAGACCATAACACATTTTCCCACATGCTTTTGGGAGACTTTATGTATTGTTTTGCAAACTTTAGCTGGGCCTGGATGTTTTTCTGTTTAACAAAAGGCTTCCGTTTTGCAACCCTACCCAGTAGTTCAGACATATGAAGAATACGGGAGATTGTTTTCACATGTAGTACATAACCACAACTTGCCAGAAATTCCTGCAGCTCCTTCGGTGTTGCTCTAAGTCTCTTGGCAGCCTCCCTGACCATTTTTCATCTTGTCTTTTAATCAGTTTTGCATTGTCACAGTTGTTCAATATTTTCTCCACTTTTTGATGACTGTCTTCACTGTGTTCCATGGTATATCTAATGCTGTGGAACTTTTTTTGCACACTTTTCCTGACTGATACCGTTCAACAATGAGATCCCTTTGATGCTTTGTAAGCTCTCTGCGAACCAGGGCTTTTGCTGTAGCAAGCAACTGAGTAAATGTCAGGAAAATCCTACTAGGACAGCTGAGCTTTATTTGGGGTTAATCAGAGTCTCTCTAATTGATGGCAGGTGTGTACCCAAGAAGACTGAATGCTGTAATTAAATTAAAAGGTGCTTCAACAAAGTATTAGTTTAAGGGTGTTGCACACTTATGCAACCAGCTTATTGTATTTTTTATATTTTTTCCCTAACAGATTTGTTTGTTTTTTAATTGAATTGTGCAGGATAAAGGTCACATTAAAGGTGGGAAAAGGTTTGAAATGATTTATTGTGGTCTCATTTTTTTATATCATGTTCATAAATGCATTTCCTGTGAGAACACCTGTTTCAGGGGTTAATGGTTTACTTTAAAGTTGTCTCATCCAACCTGACACCATGCATTCTCTACGTTTGGGTCAAGAAGGATGTTGAGCTGTTAGCTGATAACCATTTGGTGCTGAGTTAGATCATATTGCTGGGTGGTGACTGAACAGGCCTGGGAAACGCAAACATTTAGTGTGACTGTCCTGGGATAACCTAACTGATGCTTGTGTTCTTGATGAGTTCAAATCCCATCTCCAAAAGAACTCTTGTATACCTGGGGAGGTTGGTGCTGTTGAGTCTTAATGGAGCTGTTCCAAATCTCAGTAGCTGAGGTGATGGCAAGGAGTTGTGGCCAAATGATGGTTAGCACTCGTGGCGGCAGTAATGCCTAAGACCTGTTAGAGAACACCATGGGTAAGGAAAGTTCACAGAATAAAGAAAGAGGCCTTCCATTTTATACTTTGAGTGATGTATACTGACAAAGCAGCAGTTGCAACATTCTCCAGAACCAAGGTCTAGGTGTGGGAATATTTTATTGAGGCCGTGGAAAATTACTTTTGGACATCCTCAAAGAGGCTCTGGCAAACTATCCAATGACTTGGGAGGGATATTAGACTGTTCTGATGCAGGGATGGACAAATGCTCATCTCAAGCTGGGGACATTATCGAGAAGTGGAATGAAAGGATCACTTTGGAGAACCCAAACATGGTAGGCATGCTTCCCTTTGAAGAAACAAATGTCAGAAACAGATTCATAGGTTCATAGGTTGGTACTAGGCTATCAGCCCTAGGGTCTATATAAGCCTAGCCATAACAATTCCTTGGCTATTTCTTCCCACACTATTTACTTCCCTAGACCCCTGTCTAGCAGGGCGACTGACGTGATCCCCTGGGTGAATTTCCTTTCTCCCATTCAATCGTCAAGGTTCCTTTTGAAGAGGGCCAAAGAGGCACTCTGCTTGACATGTATGGGCAATCTATTCCAGAGTCTGGGGAGTCTCTGGGTCAGGAACCTATCCTTCCAGCATGTTTTGTTTATTGTGATTACAAGGTTTAGATCCCTGGAGTGTGTGGCTCTGAGGGATTGGGATTTCAGCATGTCCAACAGCTCTGGTGTTTAGATCCATTTTGCTGTGGTAGCATTGTCGCCTCACAGTAAGACGTTGTCGTGTTTGATTCTCAGCTAGAGTGTCTTCTGTGTGGAGACGTGCGTGAATGGGCGTACCTTCGTTGAAGGTTGTGCTTCAGGGCCGGCAACTCTGCACGTAAAAAATCTACTGCCAGTCATTAGCGGACTGGCGTTCTGCTGTGGCGACCCCTAACCGGGAAAAGCCAAAAGACACAACATTAAGTTATGACTTAAGTCATAGGCAAACGTTCATTAACAGAACTTAAGACAGAGGCAAATATTCAGTAACAGAAAATAAAAACAATTTTAACATTTTCCATTTAAATATAGTAAACTTCACATATTTTCTTTTTAAGTATCGTCAATTCAACATTACAAAAAATGCCGAATTCTTGCTTCCCTTTAACCTCGCTCCTCCTCTTCCTCCTGAAGATTATTATGGATGCATTGTTCCTACAGTTTCCATTTACTTCTGTGTAATTTGCTGATGTTCTTCGTGTTTCACTGTTGCAGTCATCACACTTGGGGTTATCTGCCTGCAGGAAGCCTTCAGTCAGCCCAAATATCAGAGTCTTGGGATTCCTGCGTTGGATGCTGTCACCTCTTCCATGATGTCAGAGGTATAAGACATGCAGCCCATGCCATTACATCAGATTTTCTTGCCGTGCGGGAGCCCAAAGCAGAAGCAGTTTGCAAGTGCCGGTCGGCCGCAACTTGAAATTTTTGTTTTTCAAGTTTCAAGCCTGAAGTCTTCTAAAGCTAAGTACCCCATTGGGTTTCCTTTTTACTTGCTCTAACCGATATCAGAAAAAGTTAACAATTGTCTTGCCTGTGGAAAGCAAATACCTCACAGAGATTTTCATTCTTACTTCGTCACCTGGTTAGGCCCAGACCACGACATTCCTCGCTGTCGGTTTTTTGCCTTGCTCAACGGCAGAACTATTCATTGTCGGGGTGTTTTGTTGCTAAATTCTTTCTCTCTCGTTCTCCGTATTTCGAAATGGCTTCGATAAGCCATTCGACTACCGATCTTCCGAAAAAATGAAAGGATAAAGACAGGTACAGACTGCATAGGCCAGTACTCAGTGAGGTGCCTTCGCAGCCCCTGATACCCGCTTCTACAGATTCGCAGGCCTCTGCTGAGACCTATTTGGAGTCCGGTATGCCGCAAGTTGCTTCTTCGACTTTGGAACCTGTGGATGTCTCTACCTTGGATGGGTCCGGAGCCACTGTGTAGGCACCGGCTTCTGAGGGTGTATTCCAACCTTCCAGTGTTTGTATTAAATCAATATCTGTTTTTGACTAAAACTACCGACTTTCTCAGGCCCAGAGTTCGCACTACGCCTAGAAAACCGGTGACCAAAGTATATGCTCAAGCTCCCATGCCACGGAAACAAATGCTTAGAATGGCTGAATACCTTATAACTTTAATTAGGGGAAGCCAGCCCTTCTCACTCTATAAGACAAAGGATTGATTTTTACTTCTGATTCTATAGACCGTGAGTCCGATGACTCTGATCCCTCTGATTACCAGGGCATTCCCTTATCTACCTATGAGGATTCAGATGCAGAGGATTCCATTCCCTCTGCCTCCCCTCCAGAGCACTTTTCTTTTGGTGAAACCTTGCATACCTTAGACTACCCACAGTCCAAAAAGAGACTCGGAGAATTTTTAGACTTGCCTCAGTACAGGCCTCTAGCTATATCCCCTGTCCAGGATATTGCAGATGATGGCTTCATGGAGTCCAGTCTTACTACTGATTCTTTACCACCAGCTCCTAGAAAGCCTGACAGGTACTACAGAGTACCTGACTCTCACAAATTTTTCTTTAAGAATCCCACTGCGGATCCAGAGACCATTTCCCAGGGACCTAAATGTATTAAGGCCACTACAGCCAAAATCCCTACTCCTTCAGACAGGGATTCTAGAGCTTTAGACGGATGGGATAAGAAGGTATACACCTCTGCAACTCTTGCCATAAGAGCTTTAAATTGCCAGTTTCACATGTTGAAGTATCAGCAGCATATCATGGAACTTATTAAACAGAAAATGTTGTTGCTTCCAGATTGTGCAGAGAATAAAGAGTTACAAGAGTTAATACATTTTGCAAACCAAGTTTGTAAACATACTTTGCAGGGTGGTTTTGATGCCTTAGAAGCATCTTGCAGGCTGCTGTCACTGGGTCTGTACTGGGAAGGCATGCTTGGCTGAAGAAACAAATCCTGCCAGACCATGTCAAAGCAAAATTGCTAGATGCTCCATTGAACCAAGAACGCTTGTTTGGCGCAAAAGCAGAAGTAGTTCTTAAAAAGATGGAGGAAAAAGATAAATCCATGCAAACTGTTACAGATTTCTTACAGGTGTAGCCACCTAGATTCAGTAGGCATTGGCCTTTTAAAAACTGGTCCTTCCCAGTCTCTCCCAGGCCTTCTCAGTCCAAACCCAGGGGCAACAGACCACCAAGACTACAGTCAAGCAATGGAGTGCTCCCACCTCCAAAACCGGGAGTGGTAAGCCACCCCCTTATGGAAAAAGTCATTCTTCCCAGCCATGCCCAAGTACTTGCACCCCTAGGAGGAAAACTTGCCAAACATGCTAAAAAATGGGATGCCCATTACCCAGGACCAATGGGTCCTAAGCATTGTATCCCAGGGATACAGATTCTACTTCCACTCACTGCCAACCCCAAGTGGGGTGCCAGACCTTCCTCCAAACCAGTGGGCAGATGCTCAGAAGCAAGTACTTTCTCTTCTCAGTATCAGGGTTATTCAACCTGTTACAGTAGAGCAAAGGGGACAGGGTTTCTATTCCAAACTGTTCCTGGTGCCCAGAAAAAGAGAGCTCATGGCACCCTATCTTGGAGCTGTCCATTCTCAACACCTCCCTGGTGGTCCCAAAATTCAAAAGGCTTACACTACAACAGCTGCTTCCTATGCTAGCCAAGAACTCCTGGCTTGTCACCCTAGACTTAAAAGAAGCTTATCTGCACATCCCCACAAGGGAATCTTGCAGGAAATATCTACGTTTCAGGGCAGGCTCTATGCACTATCAGTTCTCTGCACTTCCCTGTGGCTTTTCTACTGCACCCAGGGTATTCACAAAGTGCCTGGCTCCAACCATAGCATACTGCAGGCAGAGAAATATTCAGATTTACCTATACTTGGACGATGGCCTGATTCAGGTGAATAGTCAGGAATTGCTACTTCAGCACCTGGCATTCGTAAAGAGACTTTCAACTTCTCTGGGGTACACCATCAGCGAAAAGAAATAACATCTGGTGCCCAGCCAAAAGATTGTATTCCTTGGAGCAAACTTGTACACAACTTCCCATACGGCATTCCTCACTCCAGAAAAGCAGGTTCATTTGACAAACTACTTCAAACTAATGACCTCCAAGACCCAGCTATCTGCAAGAAAAATACTGCAAGCCCTAGGGTTCATGGCCTCATGCATTCTACTAATTCCATATGCAGTACTGCATATGAGGAAACTTCAACGTAATTAAACAGTCTCTGGTGTCAACTCTCTCAGGACTTGGAAACACTGATTCTTATTCTTTGTCTAAGAGCAGAGTTCCTTTGGTGGGCAGAGGCTTGCAACCACAGCAAGGGACTTCCTTTCCCTCAACCCTTCGCCGCCCAAACCCTCTCAGCAGGCACATCAGACTATGCATGGTGGGGGGCTCACATGGCAGGCAAATGCATTCAAGCCAAATGTAGCCCCGGACAAATTCACCTGCACATCAATCAAAAAAGAAATGTTAGCTGTACAGAATGCTCTGACAGCCTTCAAATACCTTTTCCTTCCAGGACAACTCTTGATAAAGACAGACATCACCACAGTTATGTGGTACACAAACAAACAGGGGGAGAATTAATTCCTACCCATTCTGCAGGTTAGCCGTGGCCCTGTGGAACACAGCCTTGAGCAACCAATTGCACCTGCAAGCTCAGTTCCTACCAGGCAAACAAAATACACTGGCAGACGACGTATGCAGAAAGCTACTGGACCCACACGAGTGGAAACTGGAACCAAACTCATTCAAACTTCTAATCAACAGGTGGGGGACACCAGAGGTGGACCTCTTTGCCTCCCCCCCAAAACCACCAATTGAGCAAACTTTGCACCAGAAATCCCCACAGCCAAGCATGGCGAGTGGATGCCCTATCCTTTACATGGGAAAATCTGTCAATTTATACCTTTTCCTCCTCTGCCCCTCCTCTCAAAAGTGCTACTCAAGATCAAGCAGGACAGACCAAGGACAATCCTTATCGCACCAGACTGGCCACTCCAGCACTGCTACCCACTCCTACGCAGTCTGACAGCAGTGCCACCCTTATACCTACATCAGACCCCCTTCCTGCTGTCCCAGCAGGAGGGACAGATTTTGGATCCTCCGCTGCAAACACTGAACCTTGCAGCCTGGCTTCTTCCCTGAACACACCAGCAGCCCTCAGCTAACAGGTGCTGGATGTCATCCTTGAGGCCAGAAGGCCTAGTACTAGGAAATCCTATTCAGAAAAGTGGAAAAGATATGTTCTTGGAGCCAGTCTCTAGGAAAGGGCACAACCGTGCCCTCCTTACCTCAAATTCTAGATTACCTAGCAGAGCTGCTCCACAAAGGTCTTTCCTTCACATCAGTTAAGATTCATGCCTCGGCCATCTCAGCTCATAACAATACAGAGTCACCTCTCTTTTCTCACCCTCTGATCAAACAATTCCTGAGAGGAGCTAACAGTTTAAAATCCCCGAGGAGAGCTCCCACCCCTGCCTGGGACCTTTTCTTTGTACTAGAGAAACTCGCGCTTCCCCCTTTTGAACCTGCTGCTAAAGCAGAGTTAAAATTAATCTCTAGGAAAACGGCCTTACTTCTAGCCATCACTTCAGCAAGAAGAGTGTCTGAGCTCCAGGCACTAATGGCTGTGTAACCCTGCATTATTTTCCAGGCGGACAGGGTCTCCATCAGGACTAGCCCATCATTTATGCCCAAGGTGGCACCAAGTGTGGCCTTGAACCAATCCATCCATTTACCAACCTTTTTCCCTGACCCTCAGAATAAAGGGAGGAGGATCCTGCAGTCCTGGAATGTGCACAGACAGCTCAGTTTCTACCTTGACAGGACTAAGCCTTTCAGAAAGTCTGACCAGCTGCTAGTCAGCTTTCCTACAGGAGCAGAGGGAAAGGTCATTTCAAAGCAAACCATTTACAAATGGATAGCACACTGCATCCATTTCTGCTACTAACACCATGGAAAAACCTACTTCGCAGGTGATCATTACTCATTCCACTAGGGCTACCTCAACTTCTACAGCATTTCTCAGGGGAGTCCCTACCAGGGACACCCTGGAAGCTGCAACCTGGAGTTATGTACACACCTTCACCAAGCATTGCCACTTACTGTCCTTTCTAAATCCAGAACTGGATTTGCCACAGCAGTCTTACAAGGCCTGCTAGTCAGACCTAATACTTCTTGACTGCCTCCACCCTTACTCAGCTTTGGGAATCAACCCAAGTGTGATGACTGCAACAGTGAAACATGAAGAACATAGTACAACTGTGTACACTTACCATAAATGTAGCTGTTCGAGTGTATTCACTGTTGCAGTCCTGGTTACCCAACCTCCAGCCCTCTGACTTTTCTAGACTTTCTGCCTATCCTCTTTTTGGCCATATCTTATGGCTATGGTATTTACTTTTTACTGGAGGTGTTCCACTCCATGTAATTGCTTCTTATTTTGGGGGCTCCTGACATCTGGGGCAAGAAAAACTGATGTAATGGCGTCAGCTACATGTTTCATACCCCTGACGTCATGGAAGAGGCAACAGCATGCGACTCAGAAATCCCAAGACTCTGGTATTCGGGCCGACGAAGGCCTACCTGCAGGCAGATAACCCAAGTGTAATGACTGCAACAGTGAATAAGTGTAATGACTGCAACAGTGAATACAGTCAAACATCTACATTTTTGGTAAGTGTACACATCTGTACTTTCACCCCCGGGATCACTTCAGTGGCTCTACTTTGTAGAGGCACCGGGAACTAATGGTGGCATGATGCCAGTGCACTTCTTTGGGCTAGGCTTGTAAAGCCTCCAGGGCCGTTGGCCTAGTACACACATATGAACTCAAACACTTCAGAGATCCTAAACTTCCTAGACTTGGTTGCATACTTGGGAGACATGCATATGCCTTCCCATTGTTTTCATGTAATTTGCTTTTCCCCATCTCTTTTCCCATTCTTTTCTAACCTCTTCTGATTAATTCGTATAGTTATCATACAATTTAATATGCCCTGCTAATTATCCCTTTATGGGTCTATAGATGGCCCACCTTTGCGCAGAGGCATGACTGTTGCCTTTCTCCATTCATGAGGCATGAAGCCTGTTTGGAGGCTACAGTTAAATAGTAATTCCAGAGGCTTTTGATTAGTCTCCTCCCACATATCTTTAGCTGCCATAACAAAAGCCTTTTTAATCCATAGTCCGGAATACTTCATCTTATCATATCCCCATAAGTATGAGTATTGCTGAACCAATTTGTGTGTGGGTACATAATTTACGGGTTTTATCTTCATTAATTTTGTATCCCAAAAAGACTTGAAGCTGTCTCAAAATGTTGCACAACACTGGGATGTCCTTTTTTGCATTTATCAGGTATGATGTAATGTCATTTGCAAGTAAAGCCAACGTTTCTTGATTCCCATACCAATTATATTCTTATATTTCTGAGTCCCTTATTTTATTTGCCAATGGCTCTAAATGTAAAGCAAATAACAAAGGGGAAAAGAGGACACCCCTCTCTGGTTCCTCTGCTCAAACACAGCTTATCTGAAAGTAACTCTCCCACTTTAATTCTTGTCTTCGTTCCTTAATAAATTCTTCTAACTAACCTTATTATTTTATCAGAGAATGCAAATGCTTCCGATGCACTTCTCATAAAATCCCAGCTTACTATGTCAAATGCTTTCTGTGCATTAAGACCCACCAACAACAGAGGTGTTTTCTTACATTCCGTTTCCCTCTGGATCGTCTTTGTTCTGTTAATGTTGTGAAATGTTTTCCTCCCCTTCACAAAACCACACTGATCCATATCTATCAATTTTGGCATTACATTTGCCATTCTTTTAACTAGTACAGATGTAAACACTTCATAATTGTGTGTTAAATTTGAAATGGGCCTATATGAAGCTGGGTCTGAAGGGTCTTTGCCATCTTTAGTTAACACAGCCACCACAGATTTTTTCAAAAATGTTGGAGCTTCCCCTCTTTTTAAAATTCTGTTAACCAAAATCTTCCAGACCTCTTTGTACGTCATATTTCAAAACTTCCACAGGTATACCATCTGATGTCCTTCCATATCATTGTTGCAGTATTCTTTACAATAGGGATCCCCTGCCTGGGGCAGCCCGACATCCGGACAGTATACCAAAGCCTTTAGGTTGTAATGAATACACAGTATGTAACATGTATGCTCCCCTTGCATGGTGTAGGGCATAAAGGTGACATCAGGACGTATCATTCTCAGAACTACTTTGCCACCAGTCTGAATGCTTGTTCATCTGCTGGTTACCAAGCCACTTTTAGATAAGTGCCCCATTGGAGTCTTTTTTTTTTTTTTTTTTTTTCATCACTGTTTTGACTTGTTCTGTTTGTTAGTTTCTTGTCATCCAGAAAGTGGAAATGCCAGAGTGAGAGACAGATTACCCATAAAGATCGTCATGAGCAGTGTTTATTTTGCTTAGCTTCTTTCTATGACCGTACGTCTTATGCATTTTGCCAAGCTTTCATCCCTGTGACATTACATAGTTGACTTTCTTCCTCAGCTATTTATCTAGAAAACCAGTGGCTTAAGCTGTTGGCTTGAGACAGTATAGAAGGATCTTCTGGCCTGAAGGTCAGCCGTCTGTGAAGAAAATGACCAAGAAAGCTTGGGTGGATTCTTCAGCTGTAAGGATCTTCTGGCCTGAAGGTCAGCCGTCTGTGAAGAAAATGACCAAGAAAGCTTGGTTGGATTCTTCAGCTGTGCCACCTCTGGCAGACATCTCTCTTGAGCCTAGTGAAAGCCCGGAGGCCTATCTTTTTTACTTGTCAGATTCCTCTGCTGCAACTGCTTCGGAAGCTGGCATTGATCTGGCTTCATGCATGTCCATGGAGGCATTGCAGACGTCCACGTCGGATGTTCAGGGGGAACCGGAGCTGATAATTACTGAAGGGCCTAGGGGTGTTCCTCATATTTTAGTAAAGAAGAGATACCAACTACAATAATTGAATGTCATCAGGGGACTGAGCCTCCTAAGACTTTTAAGGCTGACATCCCCTTGAAAAAGAAACAAAAAACAAGCTAATTTCTCCTGCTCCTAAAGATCCTCTGAGTGAATGGCAAAACTTCACTCAAGGCCTGTTTAATGCCCTCATGGCTCTAAAGCTTCCACAGGGAGTGTCTGTTCTTGCTTCTCCTTGGTCTTCTACCACTCTTAAGAGGCCTAGGGAGTAAGAGTCCTCTGAAGATGATGCAGTTTCTGATGAAGAATCTCTGACTTATTCTTATCATATTCCTTATCCCTTAGAGTTTGGTTCTGAGCAAGAAGAGTCTTTCACTCCTGACCCTCCTTTTGAGGAGATTTCTTTTGGGGACACTGTTTCCCAAATGGTGTAAGTTTTTTAAATGAGATTGTGCTTGGGTATCTGATGTTCAGAAGAGGTACTTTGAGGTTCTGTAAATGGAGTCTCCTAGGCCTTCTGCTGTTAACACCTGTTCTTGCTGCATTTCCCACTGCTTCTCAGGCTCCTGATTCCCAGCCCCCTGTCCCCAAAAAAACTGATAGGTTTTATAAATTGCCTGATGATTGCAAGTTTCTTTATAAGTGCCCCTCTGCTGGCCCTTCTGTGGTGTACGTTGCCTCTGGTAAGCCTTCTAAACTGTTGCCTTCTACAAAGTTGCATCCCTCTGACAAGGACAATAAAGCAGTGGAGAAGCTCTGTAAGAAAGTGTGTACTTTTGCTACCATGGGTTTTAGAGCTGTGAACTATCAGACAAACATGACCAGATATGTTTTGGCTGTTCTCTGTCAAGTTATTTCAGATCTTCCTGATTCTGAGGTGAAGGCTGTAGCTCTTTTCTTACTAGGGATGTCTTCTCATTTGCTTGTCATTCCTTTAAATGCAGTCATGATGCAGCTGATCTAGGGCTGCTACTTTTGTTTCTGTATTGTGGAGATATTCCTGGCTCCAATGTCAACCTTTGCCTTTTGATATCAAGGTTAAATTGATGGATGCTTTTCTGGATAGTTTAATAGATTTGGTGGTGCTGCTGGTGAGTTGTTTACGTCCCTACAGGAAAAGGGTAAGGCTTTGCAGGATTTGAAACATATTTTTATTTCACCTGTTCCCAAATTTCAAAGGAATTATCCTAACAAGCCTGCTTTTGTTCGTAGACAATCTCACCCCCCCCAAAGGCAAAAAGGATGGTAGAAGTGCTTCTCCTGCTAAGGCTACCTAAACTCCTCCTATACAGAAACCTCCTTTTCCTGACAAGCCAAGTACTATCTGACTTTCCTTGCCCTGCTCTTCTCAATCACATTTCTCTTTATCTTTCCCTGACCCTTCCTATTTGATTAAAGGCCACCCAAGACGTCTGTGTTCTTTCCGTAGTTTGCTAGGGGTATTTCGTGATTTGGAACCACCCCCCCCCTTTTGGCCATTACTCAACCTACTTAGGAACAACTGCCCCTTTTTCCAGGGGTACTTCGTGGATTGTTGGCTCAAGGAACTATGCAAGAAGTTCCAACTCCTCAGAGGGTGAAGGGATTTTACTCCAGAATATTCCTGGATGTTCATCGTGTTACACTGCTACAGTCATTACACTTGGGTTATCCTGCCATCAGGCGGTCCCGCAGTCAGCCAGAGTTCCAAAGTCTTGGTCCGGCGTCGATTGCTGTTGCCTCCTCCCTGACGTCAGTGCAACAGGAGTATATAAGATGCAGCCGACGCCATTTTCTTCAGTCTTTCTTGCTGCGCAGTGCCCGAAGCAGAAGCAGTTCGCAAGTGCCGGTCGGCCGACTCCTGAGATTTTCATTCTGAATCCAGAACCAAAGTCTTCTAAAAAAGTTAAGTACCCCGTTGGGGAAACTTTTTCTTGCCTCAGACCGATGTCAGTAAAAGTTAATAACTGTATTTCTTGTGGGAAGCAAATACCTCATAAGGATTTCCACTTCCATTGTATTCCATGCCTAGGCCCTGACTACGACGTCCCTGGTTGTCGGTTTTGTGCTAGGTTTAACAAACGCACTATTAAACGTCTGTTTGATTTTGCCCAACGTTATTTTGGTAGAAAATTCAATTACACCATGCCGTCAGAAATTCCGACGACCACATTGCATAAAAAGCGCAAGGACAGGCATCCGAGGCCCAAAACTGATGACAAGGCCTCTTCTAGGCCGATCGCTGGTTCTCCGGTTTTCAGCGAGGCACCTACGCAGCCCCTGACGACCGCTTCCACAGAACCACAGACCGCCTCCGACTCCCAAGTGGAGCTGGCTGGGCCTTCGGATGCACTAGATTTTCAGCTTACCGATCCTAAACCTACAAAGGGATCTGAAGTAGCTGAGCAATCCACAGCTACAGAGGGTGTTTTCAGACCTACCCAGTTAACCATTAAACCCTCTGCTAAGTCTAAGCCCCCCTTAAAAGCAAAGAAACAGACACAACTTTCTCCAGGACAGGCTTCCATGCCTAAGAAACAAATGCTAAAAATGGCCGAGGACCTAATCACCCTGATCAGGGGGTCCCATCCCCCTCCTGATAAAAGGCCCAGACAGGATGCAGACTATGAATCTTCTGACTAGGTGTCCATTTCCTCAGACTCTTCCTCAGACCTAGGATATTCTTTACCACCTTATGAGGATTCTGATGCTGAGGAATCAATTCCATCAGCCTCTCCGCCTGAAGATTACTCCTTTGGGGAGACCTTACATACCATGAGGGAGCATTTCCATTGGGAAGGCCAGGATTACTCAGAATCCAAGAAAAGGCTCAGAGACTTCCTTTTATTGCCTCAACACCAGACCCCTTGCTATCCCGCCAGTTTTAGACATTGTGGATGATGTGTACACTGAATCCAGTTTGAACCCTGACTCCTTACCCCCAGCCTCAGTTAAACCTGATAGATATTACAGAGTCCCTGACTCTCACAAATTTCTGTACAAAAGCCCTGTTGCTGACCCTGAAACTATTCTCAGGGACCCAAAGGGATTAAGGCCTCATCAGCAAAAAACCCAGTTCCCTCTGACAGAGATTCCAGAGCATTAGACAGATGGGGAAAGAAGGTATATATGTCTGCAACTTTAGCAATGAGAGCCTTGAATTGCCATTTTCACATGCTAAAATATCAGCAATTTTTGATGTCTCAGTTGAAACAAAATATGCTTCCAGATTCAGATCCTTCTAACTTAAAAGAAATGCAGGATTTATTGCATGCAGCTGAACAAGTGGGAAAACATACTTTGCAATGTGGATTTGATTCCTTAGAGGCCTCCTGTAGAGCAGCAGTTACAGGCTTTGTCATTAGAAGGCATGCTTGGTTAAAAGAACATACGTTACCAGATCATGTTAAGGTCAAATTATTGGATGCACCTTTGCAGCGGGATGTGCTGTTTGGAGTTAAGGCAGAGGAGGTATTAAAGAAGATGGAGGATAAGGCAAAATCTATGCAAACGATGAAAGATTTCTTACAGGTTCAGCCTCCTCGTTTTAGCAGAAATTGGCCAACAAAGAATTGGCAGTCACAGACAGACCTCAAAGGGGCAGATACAGACGTCCAAGAGGTAGAGGTCAGGCACAAGGCCCTTACAGGCCTCGACAATGGGGTACACCAGGCCAGAAAGAAGGAGAAGACAGGCCAAAACCTTGTAAAAAGCAGCCTCAATGACTTTCCACTGCAGCTGCCAAACAGCTCTCTCTTGGCAGCCCCCTTAGGAGGAAAACTGGCACTTTTCTATCACAATTGGCATTGCATCACCAAAGACAAATGGGTTCTCAACATTGTATCTCAAGGTTACAAGTTCCATTTTCACACCCTGCCAAGGCTAAAAGGAATGCCAAATCTGCCACCAAATCAATAGGCAGAGGCTCAAAAACAAATGACAGCACTCATGGACATGAGAGCTATTCAAAAGGTACCACCACAGGAACAAGGACAAGGATTTTACTCAAGACTCTTTCTGGTTCTCAGAAGGGACAAAGCCTGGAGACCCATTCTGGACCTTTCTACACTAAACACTTACCTGGATGTTCCGAAATTCAAGATGTTGACACTACAGCAGCTTCTTCTCATGCTGGGCAAGAAAGCTTGGCTCGTGACTTTGGACCTCAAAGAGGCATACCTGCATGTTCCTATCAGACAAAACTGCAGAAGATACCTCAGATTTCTAGCTGGTTCAATGCACTTTCAATTCTCTGCACTGCCCTTTGGCTTATCTACTGTGCCCAGGGTCTTCACAAAGTGCCTGGTACCAGTAATTGCATTTTGCAGGCAATGACTGCCTGATTCAAGCAGAGAGCAAGGACATTCTACTAAAGCATCTGGCGTACGTAAAAAAGTTAAGTTGCCTGGGGTACACAGTAAACGAAAAGAAATCAGAACTAGTGCCCTCACAACAGATATTATTCCTGGGTGCCAGCTTGAACACAATGGCCCAGATGGCTTATCTCACGCCAGACAAGCAAGGACAACTGACTCAATATTTTCAATTAATGGCAACAAAGACCCAACTCCCTGCAAGAAAAATTCTGCAGGCCTTGGGCTACATGGCATCTTGCATACTACTAATTCCATATGCCAGACTGCATATGAGGAAACTACAATGGTACCTAAAGAGCGTATGGTCTCAACACTGTCAAAGTTTGGAAACAGTTATACCACTAATTCCTTGCCTACAACAGGAGTTTCGATGGTGGGCACGAGCTTGTCACCTCAACAAGGGACAGCCTTTCACTCAACCCACAGCCAGGCAGACACTGATAACAGATGCATCGGATTACGCCTGGGGAGCACACATGGCAGGAAAATGTATCCAGGGCTAGTGGCCCACAGAGCAAAGACATCTCCACATTAATCAAAGAGAGATGCTAGCTGTACAAAATGCTATTATAGCTTTCAAGGACCTACTGCATCCAGGACAATTACTACTAAAGACAGACAACAACACAGTTATGTGGTACATAAACAAGCAAGGGGGCACACACTCCTACCCCCTCTGCAGACAAGCCATGACCTTGTGGAACACAGCTCTAAACTACCAAGTTCATCTGCAAGCACAATTCCTGCCAGGAGAGAAAAACACACTGGCAGACGACCTAAGCAGAAACAGTATGGACCCAGAGGAATGGGGACTGAACCCACAAATATTCAGAACGATAACACAAAAATGGTGGAGCCCGGACATAGATCTGTTTGCTTCCCCAAAGAACGGTCAATTACAGAAATTCTGCACAAGGAGCTACCATCCACAAGCATGGAAAGTGGATGCCCTCTCATTCAGCTGGAAAAAACTACAAGGATACGCTTTCCCTCCTTTACCTCTCCTTCCAAAGGTACTCATAAAAGCCAGGCAGGAAGAGCCAAAAATGATCCTGATTGCACCAGACTGGCCACGCCAGCACTGGTACCCAATCTTAAAGAACTTAGCACAAGAACCGCCCTGGATTTTGCCTCAAATCTCACAGTTGCTGACACAGCACAACAATCAGATACTTCACAGCCAGCTAAAGACCTTAAATCCAGCTGCATGGAAAATTCCTTAGTCAAGCAAGCAATGCCTCTCTCTAAAGCTGTTATGGATGTCATTCTGGAGGCTAGAAGGCCTAGCACCAGGAAAGCATACTTAGATAAATGGAAGAGATTCTGTGCCTGGAACCAAGTGCACAGCCTTGACCCTCTTGTCCCAAACATTCCTCAGATACTGCAATACTTAACTGAGATGCTGGACAAGCGTCTCTCTTTTTCATCCATCAAGAGCCACGCCTCAGCTATCTCTGCTCATTACAACACGGATCCACCAATTTTTTGTAATCCTTTGCACAAACAATACCTCAGAGGGGCTAAAAACATAAGACCACCCCGTAGAGCACCTACACCAACTTGGGACCTCAACTTTGTTTTGGAAAAATTAACTTTACCTCCTTTTGAGCCAGCTAACACAGCAGAATTAAAATACATCTCTTGGAAAACTGCTCTGCTACTGGCATTGACATCAGCACGTAGAGTTTCAGAATTACAGGCACTGATAGCAGTGGAACCTTTCCTCATCTTCCACCAGGACAGGGTGTCTTTAAGAACTAATCCTACATTTATGCCAAAGGTGGTATCAAGTGTGGCTCTAAACCAAACTATTCACTTGCCAACTTTTTATCCAAAACCACAGAACAAAGGGGAGAGACTACTACATTCCTTGGACATTCACAGACAGTTACACTTCTACTTGGACAAAACCAAAGCTTTCAGAAAATCTGAGCAATTATTGGTAGCATACGCTGCAGGAGCACAGGGAAAAGCCATTTCAAAGCAGACCATTTCAAAATGGATAGGACACTGTATACATTTCTGCTATACCCACCATGGGGAACCTGTACCTAGCAGCATTAGATCTCACTCCACCAGGGCAACAGCCACTTCAACTGCCTACCTCAGAGGAGTACCTACCAAGGATATTTTGGAAGCAGCAACATGGAGTTCTGTGCATACCTTCACCAAACATTACCATTTGCCTTTATACTCCAAATCCAGAGCTGGCTTCGCCACTGCTGTACTGCAGGGCCTTATAGCCACCCCTAATGCCTTATAGATCCAGCCTTCCTACCTCATCTTTGGGATTCCACCCAAGTGTAATGACTGCAGCAGTGTACCACGATGAACATAGTACAGTTTTGTACCTACCATAAATTTAGATGATGTTCATCGTGTTTCACTGTTGCAGTCATGACTGTAGGGTTCTCCCCTGCCGGCAGGCAGCCCTCGGTCAGCCAGAATCACAAAGTCTGGGTCCGGCGTCGGCTGTTCAACCATGCTTCCTGACGTCAGAGCGCCAGGAGTATAAAGCTGACAGCCGACGCCATCTTCTCCAGTCTTTCTTGCCGTGCGGTGATAGCAGTTCACAAGTGCCGGTCGGCTGACTCCTGGCGAATTTTTCTGATTTACTTCGGTCCGAAGACTTTCTTCTCCACTCACAGCTAAGTACCCCGTTGGGGAAACTTTTTTCTTGCTCCACTCTGATGTCAGAAAAAGTTAATAATTGTATTTCATGTGGGAAGCAAATACCTCATAAGGATTTTCATTTTTACTGTATTCCTTGCTTGTGCCCTGACCACGACGTAGCTAGTTGTCTGTTTTGTGCTAGATTCAATCAATGTACAATTAAGCGATGGTACGATTTTGCTTTTCATTACTTCGGTAGGCGCTTTAACTACAAAATGTCGTCGGACACGGTCCCGGCTACCGGAGTTCACAAACGTCGCAAGGATAAAGACAGGCCTCCGAGGTCCAAATCTGATGATAGCGCACAAGCGGAGCCAGCTTCAGGTTCGGCCGTCGTCAGTGAGGCGCTTTTGCAGCCCCTGTCGTCGGCCATTTCAGAACCGACAGCCAAAACGGACTCTCATGAGGAGCCTACCAGGCCTTTAAATATTTCTGTTGCAGGACCTTCGGACAATGCTCCTTCGGATGGGTTCGGAGCCGCTGTGCAGGTACCGGCTTCCGAAGGGGTTTTCAGGCCTACTCAGCTACTAATAAAGGCAAAGCCAAAGACAAAGGCAAAGACTCCTTCAAAATCAAAGACTTCTACACAGGCCTCTTCTGAACCGGCTCCCAAGTCACAGAAACAGTTACACAAGATGGCGGAGTATTTACTAACTATGATTAGGGGTTCTCATCCCCCTCCAGACAAAAGGCCAAGGCAGGATGTTTCTTATGATTCCTCTGATCAGGCTTCTGTTTCCTCAGTTTCTTCTTCTGATCAGGAATATTCTTTCCCTCCTTATGAGGATTCTGATGCTGAAGAATCCATTCCTTCAGCTTCTCCCCCTGAGGATTTCTCTTTTGGGGAAACTTTGCATGAAATGAGGGAACATTTTCACTGGGAAGGACAGGAGTATTCGGAGTCCAAGAAAAGACTAAGGGAATTTCTTCTTCTTCCTCAACATAGACCCCTGGCTATTCCTCCTGTTTTGGATATTGTGGATGATGCCTTTTCAGAGGCTAACTTAACCCCTGACTCTTTTCCCCCTGCTCCTGTTAAGCCTGATAGATATTACAGGGTTCCTGATTCCCATCAGTTTTTATACAAGAACCCTTCTGCTGACCCTGAAACCATTTCTCAGGGTCCTAAGGGAGCTAAGGCCGCTTCTGCCAAAAATGCAATTCCGACTGAAAAGGATTCTCGATCCTTAGAAAGATGGGGCAAAAAGGTGTACACTTCTGCTACTTTGTCCATTAGGGCTTTAAACTGTCAGTTTCATATGTTTAAGTACCAGCAATTTCTATTGTCTGTCTTAAAACAAAAGCTTGCTTCCATTTCTGCCTGTGCAGATGATAAGGAATTACATGACTTATTGCATGCCACTGAACAGATTGGGAAGCATGGTTTACACTGTGGATTTGATGCCTTGGAGGCTTCTTGTAGGGCTGCGGCCTCTGGCACAGTCATTAGAAGGCATGCATGGCTAAAGGAACAAAATTTACCTGAACAGGTAAAGGCTAAATTATTGGATGCTCCTGTTCAGCATAATGTTTTGTTTGGATCAAAAGCTGAAGAGGTGATTAAAAAGATGGAGGATAAGGCGAAATCCATGCAAACAGTTAAAGATTTCTTACAAGTACAGCCTCCTAGATTTAGCAGGAATTGGCCTTCAAAAAGTTGGTCCTTTCCCACTTCAGACAGGCATCAGAAGGGTAGATACAGACGTTCCAGAGGGAGACCTCAATCACAAGCTGCTTATAGACCAAGACAGTGGACTGCTTCCACCCCTAGGGGAGGAGAGGGCAGGCCACAATCTCAAAGGAAACAAACTCAATGACTCCCTCTGTGGGGCTACAGAAACTTCTTGCCTGGAAGCCCCCCTCGGAGGAAAACTCTCTCTTTTTTATCAAAATTGGACTCAAATAACCCAAGACAAATGGGTTTTGGATGTGGTTTTAAGAGGTTACAAATTCCATTTTCATACCTTGCCAAGGCCAAGCAGATGGCCAGACCTTCCAAAACAGCATTGGACGGAGGCCTTAAACCAGGTGGAAGCTCTTTTGGCTATGAATGCCATAGAACTGGTTCCTCTTTCAGAGATGGGAAAAGGTTTTTATTCAATGCTCTTTCTAGTCCCAAGGAAGCAAAACTCATGGAGACCCATTCTGGATCTGTCGGTCTTGAACACCTTTCTAGAGATTCCAAAATTCAAGATGCTTACTCTACAGCAACTACTTCCAATGCTGTCCAAAAATGCATGGATGGTAACTTTGGATTTAAAGGAGGCATATTTACACATTCCCATCAGGCAGGATCGCAAAAAACACATCAGGTTCAAAGCCGGACCGAGGCACTTTCAATTCTCTGCGCTGCCCTTTGGATTATCTACTGCACCCAGGGTCTTCACCAAATGCCTGGCTCCAGTAGTAGCTTACTGCAGACTCAAGGGAATTCAAATTTACCCTTATCTGGACGATTGTCTAATTCAGGCAGACAGCAAGGCTGTCTTACTCCAGCATCTAGAATTTGTACAGAACCTCCTCAAGTTCCTGGGTTTCTCTGTAAACATAAAAAAGTCAAATTTGACACCATCACAACAGATAACTTTTCTGGGTGCACTTCTAAACACCACAACCCAGATGGCATTTCTGACATCCGAAAAACAGCTACAGCTGGCTTCAACTTTCAGAACCTTGGCTACTTTAACTCATCTTTCTGCAAGGAAATTCCTGCAGGCTTTGGGTTACATGGCCTCCTGCATCCTTCTCGTACCATATGCAAGACTACACATGAGGAAAATACAGTGGTACCTAAAAAGTGTATGGTCTCAGCATTGCCATAGTTTAGACATACTGATTTCCGTCCTTCCTTGCCTTCAAAAGGAATTTCTTTGGTGGTCCAGGGCATGTGCTCTAAACAAGGGGAAGCCCTTCCGTCTGCCTCCTGCCTCTCAGATCCTAACCACGGGAGCCTCGGATTATGCTTGGGGAGCCCATTTTCAGGGCAATTGTTTGCAGGGCCTTTGGACAAAGGATCAGAAGCACCTGCATATCAATTTAAAGGAAATGTTAGCCGTTCAGAAAGCTCTATTGGCCTTCAGGAATCTTTTACAACCAGGACAACTGTTGATACGGACAGACAACACCATGGTCATGTGGTACATAAACAAGCAAGGGGGATCTCATTCTTACCCCCTTTGCAGACTAGCCATGGATCTATGGGACACAGCTCTGTCTTGCAGTCTGGATCTTCAGGCTCAGTTTCTACCAGGATAACAAAACTTCCTGGCAGACAGTCTGAGCAGAAATCTTTCGAATCCACACGAGTGGATGCTGGACACCAAAATATTCAGGATGATAACAGCAGTCTGGGGATGTCCTCACATAGACCTCTTTGCATCCCATCTCAGTCATCAACTACAGACTTTTTGCACCAGGACTTTCCACAGAGAAGCTTGGAAAGTGGACGCCCTGTCATTCAGTTGGAGGAACCTCTCAGGATATGCCTTTCCACCTCTTCCTCTTCTTCCACGGGTTTTATTGAAGATAAAACAGGACAAGCCCAAGATGATAATCTTACTGGCTCCAAATTGGCCTCGGCAGTTTTGGTATCCAACTCTAAAAAACCTATGCCTGGAGCCCCCTTGGGTTTTACCTCAGTCTCCGAACCTTCTGTCCCAACATCAGGGTCAGGTTCTACACTCTCATGTCAGAACTCTCAGCCTGGCGGCCTGGTTAATCCAGGGCCTTTGATTTCTTCTTTACTGCCCAAGCAGGTTATGGATGTCATTTTAGAAGCCAGACGTCCTAGCACTAGAAAATCTTATGCAGGAAAATGGAAAAGATTTTGTTCCTGGATGCAGGCTCAGGATTCTGATCCTCTTCTTCCTAACATTACTTTAATTTTACTTTACTTGACAGATCTCTTACATAAGGGTCTCTCTTTCTCTTCCATTAAGATACATGCCTCTGCTATTTCTGCTCATTATAATACAGACCCTCCCATCTTTTCCCACCAGCTCATGAGACAGTTTCTCAGAGGAGCTAAGAACTTAAGACCCTCCTAGATCTCCTCCCATTCCTGCTTGGGATCTCAACTATGTTTTGGAAAAACTAACCTTGCCTCCTTTTGAGCCTGCTGCCTCTTCTGACATCAAGTTTTTATCTTGGAAGACAGCTATCATGTTAGCCCTAACCTCTGCCAGGAGAGTTTCAGAGTTACAAGCTCTTATGGCTGTGGAGCCTTATATTATTTTTCATCAAGACAGGGTATCTTTGAGGACTAATCCTACCTTCATGCCTAAGGTGGTTTCCAAAGTGGCTTTAAATCAAACTATTCACTTGCCAACCTTTTTCCCCACTCCTCAAAATAAAGGGGAAAGGATCTTACATTCCTTGGATGTACACAGACAGCTACGTTTTTACCTGGACAGAACCAAGGACATCAGAAAATCAGAACAATTGATCTGAAGTAGGATATTCATTTGTCTGCAACCTGTGGGTTATGGATCCGATATCGGATCCGAACCGGCATGGTTTTCCAGCTATGGATCCAAGCTCTCAGCTCCTCCCCTCACCCATAATGCCCTGCTCTACCCTCATGACCTCAGATCTCGTTTGCCGCGCTGGTGACTGGATTTGCATTCATAGCTCTCAGCTAAGTGGTGATTTATTACCTGTTAAAACAGAAAATTTAAAGTTTTTTGTGTATTTCTGTGTGAAAGTTTAGGTTTCCCTCTTTGATAGTTTTATTTTGAGTTAAATTAAGTAATTTTCTTCCCTCCCCTCGCTGTTGCGTAGAGTGTGTGTGTTGGGCCTTTGTGTCTTTTTGTTTAAGTTACTTTTAGTAGCTTTATAGATTATGGCTGATCAGCCTAAATCTATTTTCTCCAAATGCTCCGAGTGTGGCCATAAGCTCTCACCGGCTGATGGCCACACTCGGTGTGTTAAGTGTCTCGGGGTTGAACACCTCACATCTGGTTGTTCCATTTGTGCAGGGTTCAACCCCAGGGCACTGAGGGAGCGGAGGTCCAAGCTTGTCTTGGCGGGTCTTTGACCGCGAGGCTCCCCTCCCGCCTCCGCTCCTTCGGGAACAGCTCTGGCTACGGTTCTTCCCCTGTGGCACCCCCTCCTGCTCCTGGGACTCAACCTCCCGCTTCTGGAGAGGAGAGGGATGCTAGTAAAAAGGACCGGAGGGAGAAGCACCACAAGCGGCGGGCCGAGACCTCTGTTTCGGCCCCGCCAGCCAAGCGGGCTTCTCCCCGGCTCCGTTGTCGGTTCGGTCTCCTCCTTCTCCGCCCCGGTCCCCTGTGTGCTTTTCACCGGGTCCTGAGGAGGAGGAGACCCGATCTCCGTCGAGGCTATCGAGGAGGCACTCCAGGCCTACCTCGGTAGCCTCGTCGAGATCTACACATAGCCTTTCTGATGCTGATCTGGACCGGATGATGAGAAGGTTCATCCAGGCCCAGATGCAGATGGGAGTGCTCTTGCCTCCCCTCGGGGAGCTCAACACCCTTTTAAGCCTATTGCTCCTTCTCCGACCCGCTATCCGGGTTCGGAGCAGCTGGAGCCGAGCAGCCGAGCCGGGGTGGGTCGGCGCCGATAGTACTTGGTACCGGATCCGACCCTGCCCTCGAGTGCGTTGGATCCGACCTCGGAGCCTGGATCCGAGCCTCGGATCCGGGGATCAGTGCTCCTTCGGCGCCGTCTGTGTCGGAGCTGCTGTCCCTTCGGATCCGGCGCCGCGCCGGCTCCGTCCACTCTTCGGATCCGAGGGAGCCGATTGTCGGATCCTTTGGTCGAGGTCGGCTCCCTTCGCTTTTGATGTAGTGGAGAGGGCTCTGTTGAGGGTCTCCGGACCCCGGCACTTGTTCCGCCCCGTCCGCTCCCTCTGCACTGGGCCAGGCTTCCACCATCCGGCCCCTGGGACAGCCCGCTTGTGCCCCAAGTTGCTCCTATGGAGCAAATTGCTGCTTGCGAGGACTCCTCTGACAGCCCCCAGAGGAGGTCCCTCGCAAGCATACGCAAAAGGAGGCACATTGACTCCCGAGTCTCTCACAGAAGACACGGACTTGGAGGAAGGGAAGGCTCCCCACGGTCACCCTCGAGGATGTCTCCTTTGGAGACATCATGGAAATGCTCCGTATAAGGGGGGGGTGGTCTGCCCCCAAGTCTTCCTCGGACGAGTCCGTGTTCTTGGAGGCATTTGAAACGGGCCCGTCTACCTCTTGGGTGTCCCCTGCCGACCCCCTGGTGGATCTTATTACCACCAGGGCGTGGAAGGAACCGGACACCGTGGAGCCAATTCCCAAAAGACCGGATAGGATCCTTAGTCCGCCATCCGACCGGGCCCATTGGAGTAAGGGGCCTCCGGTAGATGCCATGTTGATGGCGGCGGCCACAAAGAGGGAACTGGCTCAGGAGAGTCCTCAGTCCACCCACCGAGCAAGGAGTCTCGGATGATGGACCGCTTGGGAAGCGGATGTTCAGTTCGGCGACCTTCTCGGTAAGGGCGCTGAACTATTTGGCACATGTCATTAGGATGCAGCGAGATCTTATTAAGGAATACGCTGCATCCCCCCCCGAGTCCATTTCGGAGGAGGACAGAGTTCTGCACTCCACCCGTATGGCCACTCTTAGGTCAGTTACAAATACTTCTATGCGGCTACTCTCCCATGCAACGGAAGGCGCCGCTAGAGCTGCGGGACAGGACTGGTCACTAGACGCCAGGCCTGGCTCCGTCACTGCATTTTTCTGAGCCCTTCAAAGCGTCGCTTGCGAACGCCTTTGATGGTTCTGCTCTGTTTGGCAAGACCGTTCGCGAGACGTTGACCCAGAGCGAAAGGACGGAAGACGCTGTCTGCCGTCGGAATCCGCTTCTCTGCACCCCAGAGGCCCTATTCTAGGAACCAAAAGGGTCAGAAGAAGATGTGGTTCCGAAGTCGCAGCAGTCCCAGCCTGCTCGGACAACCAGTCCTTCCGTGGCAGAGGAGGACAGGGAGGACGCCGCCCTAGAGGCAGAGGGGCTCCCAGAAACTTCGGGTCCAGGGAACCTTTCTCTGAACGGCCCGCAGCAACCCTGAGGGTTGCCCGACTGCTCTACTCTGGAGGCAGTCGGGGACGTTCGGGGCACCTAGCGGCATGGGAGTCCATAACATCGGACCGCTGGGTTCTCCAAATCATATCCAGGGATATCGCATTCCTTTCCTTCACCTTCCAAAGTTGAAGTCCTCCCAGACGCCCCACCCGGTCAACGGGAGGCCGCTTTGGCAGAAATTGGCCATCTGCTAAAGAAAAGAGCCATCCAGCCCGCTCCCCAGACCAGATCGGATCAGGGTTCTACTCCAGATTCTTTTAGTGCCAAAAAGACGGGGAACTAAGACCAATCCTAGACCTCTCTCTCTTGAATCTGGCAGTCCCCAAAGAAAAATTCGAATGGTCACTCTGCAATCTATTCTCCCCTTCTGGGAGAAAATCACTGGATGTGCTCGATAGACCTCAAGGACGCGTACTACCACATCCTGATGGACAGGCGCTCCAGGAGGTTTCTCCGCTTCGGCTGGGAGCCAGTCACTACCAGTTCGGGTCCTTCCCTTTGGTCTCACCACAGCCCCAGGGTGTTCACCAAAGTATTAGCAGTGGTAGCGGCCCACCTGAGGCTTCAGGGGTGCAGGTCTTTCCCTACCTGGACGACTGGCTTCTTACCGCCCCAACAAGGCATCTACTTCTATTGGCGAGACTCCTTTCTCCATCTTGCTCCCTTTCTGGGCATCACAATAAATACAAAGAAATCCAACCTGGCCCACACAGCTCTTAGATTTTATAGGGGCCAGGCTAGACACAAGGAGTTTACGAGCCTTCCTCACTGCGGACAGAGTTCTAAATCTGCAGCTCCAGGTGCGGGCCATTCTCCATTCAAGTTCTGTTCCAGCGGAGTTGGTCCTGAGGGCTCTAGGGTCCATGGCATCGGCTATAGCACTTCTTCCTCTTGCCAGGCTCAATATGCATTCTACAGTGGACGCTCTTAGTACAGTGGTCATACCTTGCTCTCCCCATGCATCATCCCATAGCGATCAGCAAGGCTTGCAAGCGGTCCCTCTTGTGGTGGCTCCACTCCCGGATCTCCACAAAGGCCGCCCATTTTGTGCTTCTCCCCTCTCGCCAAGGTGACCACGGACGCCTCCGCCTCGGTGGGGGGCACTTTGGGCCGGACCGTCCAAGGCACGTGGAACGATTCAGAGACCTTACTGCATATCAATGTTCTAGAGATGAGAGCAGTGCTCTTAGCGTTGCTAGCACTTCAGGACTTTCTTCCCTTGGGAACAATTGCGATTCAATCGGACAACATGTCTGTTGTCTGGTACATCAACAAGCAAGGGGAACAAGGTCTTACCCTCTTTGTCGAGAGGCCATGAGAGTTTGGGAATGGGCAATCTCCACCAATCGCTTTCTAATAGCAACGCACATTCCGGTCGGTCCAACATCCTAGCGGACAAGCTCAGTCGCACCATTCTGACCCCTTACGAGTGGTCTCTCAATTGTCAAGTAGCGAACGCATATTCGCACGGTGGGGAACCCCTTCATGCGATCTTTTGCTTCTCCCTCAAACACCAAGTGCGACAGTTTTTCGCTCTAATACCTCCTCCGGAGGTACCCCAAGAGACGCTCTGGTGCATGCTTGGCCACCCGGTCTTCTGTATGCCTATCCACCCTTGCCTCTGATGCTCCAAGTTCTTCAGAAAGCCTCTCGGTGGGTTGCAGAATGATTCTCATTGCTCCATTCTGGCCTCGACAGATCTGGTTCCCCTTCCTAAGGTCTCACTCGGTGAATCCTCCTTGGATTCTAGATCCCATCCCGGATCTGATATCCCATCCATCCTGCATTCCTCCTCCGAATCTGGACAACCTGAAGCTGACCGCTTGGCTGCTCCAGTTCCACTCTTGATAAGGACTCGGTATTTCATCACCGGTTAAGGCAATTTTGGTGGCGGCTCATAAACCATCCACTAGAAAGGTTTACGAAGCAAGTGGAAACGTTTCTCTTTGTGGGAGCGGCAAGGCCTGAATCCCTTCACGGTTCCTCTCCCTTTAGTGCTTGACTTTCTAACCACTCTCTTTAACGATGGTGCCAGCAGTTCCACAGTCAAAGTACAACTGGCGGCAATTTCTCACTATCACATTGGCCATGACTCTAATCCTCTTATGTCAGCCAAATTGTGTAAAATTTTTCTTAAAGGTACTTTTCTTCTCAGGCCCCTATAAAACAAGCAGTTCCTCCTTGGGACCTTTCTCTGGTCCTACAGGCCTTGACCGCCCCTCCTTTCGAGCCAGCTACGGTGGATCTCAAATTCTTGTCCTACAAGACAGCCTTTTGGTAGCCATTACATCAGCCAAGAGAGTTTCTGAACTTCAAGCATTATCAGCTAAACCTCCTTACTTGGTATTTCATCCGGACCGTGTCTCCCTCAGGACCAACCCGTCCTTTCTTCCTAAAATCGCTTCTGAAGCAAACATCAATCAATCCATTAACCTCCTGTTTTCTTCCTAAATATGAAAACAAAGGTGAATATAAGCTACATTCACTAGATGTTCACAGGCAACTTAGATTTTATCTGAACAGGACAGCTGGTCATAGGCAATCCGACCAGCTGTTTATTTCCTTTGCAAAATTCAATTTGGGCAAGCCAATCACTAAAGTTTCTCTGTCCCGCTGGATTTCACAGTGCATTTTATTGGCTTATCAAGCTTCAGGAAGGCCCGCACCGGAGGGTGTTCATGCCCATTCAACCCGGTCAGTATCTACCTCGGCAGCCTTCAAGGCTAGGATTCCTCTAGATGATATTTGTGCAGCAGCCACGTGGGCTTCATCTCATACGTTTATTTCCCACTATAAGTTGGATCTTGCATCTAGGGTAGAGCATCCTTTGGCTCCGGTGCTCCGGAATATCCTTCCATGATGGCCGCCCAAGATTCAGGTAGCTGGGGACTCTGTCCCACAGGTTGCAGACAAATGAATATCCTACTTCAGATTTAGAAGTTATGTACTCACCATAACGTTCCATCTGAGTAGGTGTATTCATTTGTCTGCAACCATCCCGCCCTCCTATCCCCCTGGCCTTTCAGTTTCCTGCATATTCTATGTTACCCTTTTTAGGGTGTTGTTGCTTTGGCAAACTCGATCTGAGGTCATGAGGGTAGAGCAGGGCATTATGGGTGAGGGGAGGAGCTGAGAGCTTGGATCCATAGCTGGAAAACCATGCCGGTTCGGATCCGATATCGGATCCATAACCCACAGGTTGCAGACAAATGAATACACCTACTCAGATGGAACGTTATGGTGAGTACATAACTTCTAATTTGTTTCTTATGCTTCAAGTTCCCAAGGTAAAGCCATTTCAAAACAGACCATTTCTAAATGGATTGCTCATGGAATCAGATTTTGTTATTCTCACCATGGAAAGCAAATCCCAGGGAGTATACGGACTCATTCCACCAGAGCTGCTGCCACTTCTGCGACCTTCCTCAGGGGAGTTCCTACCAAGGACATTTTGGAAGCTGCAACTTGGAGTTCAGTGCATACTTTTTCTAAGCACTACAATCTACCTCTCTACTCTAAGTCTAGGGCAGGCTTTGCCTCTGCAGTCTTGCAGGGCCTTTTAGCCGCCCCCTCCTCTTTATGACCACCTCCCTTTCTTTCAGCTTTGAGATTCTACCCTACAGTCATGACTGCAACAGTGAAACACGATGAACATAGTACAGTTGTGTACACCTACCATAAATGTAGATGTTCGAGTGTCTTCACTGTTGCAGTCTGGGTTTCCCACCCTCCTGTCCCCTCTTATTTTTACTTTTGTGCATTTTCTTTTTCCACCATTCTTCTGAGGTGTATTTGCATAGCTTATGGGACCTTGTTTCATTTTGGGACTCCTGACATCTGGGGCAAGAAAAACGGGAGAAGATGGCGTCGGCTGTCAGCTTTATACTCCTGGCGCTCTGACGTCAGGGAGCATGGTTGAACAGCCGACGCCGGACCCAGACTTTGGGATTCTGGCCGAACGAGGGCTGCCTGCCGGCAGGGGTGAACCCTACAGTATTGACTGCAACAGTGAAGACACTCGAACATCTACATTTATGGTAGGTGTACACAACTATACTTTCCGAGTGTAAACACTGCTGCAGTCCAGGTTACCCTCCCTCCTTCCCCTCTTACTTTCTGGTACTTACCTAGGGCATCTACCCTTTATTACCTATGGGGAGTATTTGCTGGTAACTAAAAATGGTTGTTTGCCTTTCTTTTGTATTTTTTACTAGCAATTTGAATTGCCTACCTATTTGGGGGCACCTGACATCTGGGGCAAGAAAAACTGAAGAAAATGGCATCGGCTGCATCTTCTATACCCCTGTCGCACTGACGTCAGGGAGGAGGCAACAGCAACCGACGCTGGACCAAGACTTTGGACCTCTGGTCGACTGCGGGACCACCTGACGGCAGGATAACCTAAGCGTAATGACTGCAGCAGTGTTTACACTCAAACATCTACATTTATGGTGGGTACAAAACTGTACTTTCCCAGGAAAGAAGGCGCCTGGAGACCTATCCTGGATCAGCTAAACACCGACCTGATGTTGTTAATCTTCTTTCCATTCATCACTGATGGTTTCAGTTCCACGCCCTCTGAACTGAGTCAGCATTTTTACCAAGCTCGCGCTAGCCAAAAGACTCTCAAGCTAAGCTTCTATCCAGAATACCCTTCTCCCTGTTATCCCAGATCTTGTTTGCCGCATAGCCATAAAGCCACGTTTCAGCCGAGCTCAAAGCTAAGTGGAACTTTATTTGATATTTTGTGTGAAAACTTTGATATTTTCTCTCTTAGTGAGCGATTAGTATCTCTAGTGTTTTTTTTCTTCTGTCAAACCTTGATCTTTCTCCTCTGCTGTACCTATGGGTAAACTTTCAAGTACCATTGTTGACACAGCCTTCTCCCCTTACCCTTGTGGTATTCCTTCAATACCATAGCTGATATTTCTCCTTTCTTTCCTAGCCTGTTAGTGTTTTTTCAGTAAGGTGTTTCTGTTTTACTTATTCATATGGCTATAATGATACAACTGTGTGGTTTCTTTTTTGAACTGTTTGACTTATTAGTACAGACTGGTTGAACTGTTTGCCTGTGGTGTCTCTCTGTCAAGATGTCGGATAAGAAAGGTACTTCAGGGTTCAAGCATTGTGCTTCATGTAATGGCAAGTTACCTAATAGTGATTCTCACGATGATTGTGTATACTGTTTGGGGGTGCCCCACCTTTCGGTGCAACCTTCTTGTGACGTTTGTCAGAGTTTCAGTCAACACACTCTTAATGAGTGCAAAAATAAATTCATACTGAAAAGGGAGACTTAAGTCTCCCTTTTCAGAGGCCCATGTCTGCGATGGAGATCTCAACCCCTCCTACAAAAGACAAAGAGGTCCCAGTCTGTTCCCTCCTCACCGTTGGGTGATCAGGGTAAGCCTGTGAAATCAATGGTCCCCAAGTTGTCCTCTGAGCATAAATCTGCCTCTTCAGCTCCGTCCTTGTCGGCTTCGAGCGTCTTGAAACCTGTGATACTGGCGTCAGCTTCGGCACTGATCCTGCCTCCAGCACCAACAATAGACCTCACTACACCTACAACTTTGGCACCTGTGGCCACTACAGCTCAGGGCACGCCTTCATTACCTTCATCAGTTACGATTTTGGAACCTACTGCTTTGGCTCCGAGTGCCACTTCGGCACCGAGTGTTTTTTCGACCAAGTTGGATTTGACCCCCTTTAATCCTGGTCTCAAAACTTGAGACTTCGGTGCCGCCAGACCTTGAACCTCGGACCCAATACTCCCCTTCCGTAGACCGGTTCCTGGGACAGATGTATAGCCTGTTCATTGACCGACTTGACTCCCAATCTGGAGTATTCACTAGGGCCACCAGGAGCTTGTCAGAGCATGCTGTGGTGCATCTTGTGGACCAGCTGTTGGCAGCCAGGGTGATACCCACCCTTTCTAAGACCCATCCTCATGCAGGACTTAGGTTGGTTTCTCCACATACTCCTTCTTACACTCTTCCTTCGACCATTTCGGTTCCAAAGCTTTCTGCTTCAATGTCCTTCTCGGAACCCATCACCTTGGCTCCGGGTTTGCCCCTTTGGTCTTCGGTTCTTGTGGAACCGTTCCTTCCTCAATCTGGGGATTGGGGGTGGGCACCTCGACTCGGTGCATGGATCTGTGTTTGTCTTCGGTTCCGTCCTTGGTGCTGATAGCCTCATCGGCACCGATCCTGCTTGAGGCTCCATCTGTGGGGGCGGGTTCGTCAGAGCAGGGTGTAACCCCAGTTCCGAGGTTGTCTTTCTCTGTTCCAGGCTCCCATCCCTCTTTGGGCAGACCTGCTTTCTGCGTGATGGAGAGGGCGCTTGCTTCTGGAAGCACTCCTTTGACGTTGGGGTTTGAAACCCCAGTTTTCGCCCCCTGAGCTACAGCTGCCACAGACCACTCCCCCTGGAGCACTGGGCAGAGAAGCCGCAGGACACCCCTGCTCAGGGTACCCGCTCTTCTGAGTTTCCTCAGAGACCCCCACTGAGGAGCCCCCTCGAAAGAGGACGTGCAAGAGGAAGCACATGGACTCACACAAAGAGTCTTTAATGGAAGACATGGAGTACGATGATGGTGAAGGGTTCCCACGGTCACCTCCTGATGATGTCTCCTTCGGAGACATCCTGGAAATGCTAAAACAGAGAGGTGACTGGAAGCCCTCCAACCCTTCATCTGAGGAGTCCGTGTTCCTGCAGGCTTTCCACGCCCGGCCTTCTACCTCTTGGGTGACCCTGCCTGCCAATGAGCTCATCCAACTCGTCATGCAGCATGCTTGGAAGAACCCTGATTCCATTGAGGCAATCCCTCGGAGACCTGACAAAATTCTTTCCCCTCCCAAGGAGAACCCGCATTGGTCCAGAGGGTTACCAGTCAGCTCTGTGGTGGTGGCCACGAAAAAGGACTTGGCTGAGGAAAGTCCCATTGTCCACCCGCCCAACAGGGAGTCCTGGGTGGTGGACAGACTTGGGAAGCAAGTTTTTGCTTCAGGGACTTTTGCTATACGGACACTGAACTATTTGCTACATTTTACTAGGTTCCAGAGGTACTTGATCTCTCAACTCTCTGGGACACTCGCAGGACAGCTGTCTGACGAGGTCAAGGACAAAGTGGCCTCACAGCTCGCAACCCTGGAATCGATCTGCAACTCATCCATGAGGTTGCTATCACATGCGACTGAAGGGGCGGCGAGAGCAGCGAGTTCGGGCATTGTCATGAGGCGTCATGCCTGGTTGTGCATTTTTGACCTCACAGACCCCTTCAAGTCTTACAATCAGTAGGCCAACCAGACACGAAACACCAGCTGAAACATTACAAAGTGGGGGCTGTGCCCCCACACCCCCCTAACTAGATATAACAACTCCGAGATTGCACTGCAGTAGGAAAAAGGGCAAATTCACGGAGATGGCCAAGTAATTTTTTCCCCTAATAAAACGATCTGTGATCTGGCAGTTCGCTTAACTTGTAGTTCACTCTTTGTGTCGCTGAAACGGCGTTCAGTATTTAGCCATTTCGGTGTTGTCATATAGACCCAGCCATGACAAGTTACTTCACAGGGTTGTCCTACTCACACCAGATAAAAGGGATCTCTTATCCATCCCCATCTGTCCACTCTTTACCTGACATTATGGGTGATAGGATTTTGATCCCCTTTAGACACTTTTTTTTTTTTTTTTTTTGAGGACTTGCTTTGGTTCCTGCAGGAAGCCAGTAAACCCACTACTAGAAAATCTTATTTGTCCAAATGGAAGAAATTTTCTGTTTGGTGTCTTTCTCGTAACCTAGATCCACTTACTGTGGATGTTCCTTTGGTTCTCTCTCATTTGTGTGAATTACTGAATGCTGGGTTAGCATATTCTTCTGTTAAAGCCCACCTGTCAGGTATTTCTGCTTGTCTGCCTTGGACTCACCTTTTTGCCTCCAGATTTGAGAACAAACAGTTTCTTAAAGGTGTTTTTCACATTGTCTCCCAGGAAGTCTGTTCCTCCTTTCTGAGACTTTAAATTTGTTTTAGAAAAAAAATGACTTCAGCTTCCTTACAGCATTGTCCTTGGAAGACTGCTCCTCTTTTAGTCCTTACCTCTGCTGGCCAGGTGTCTGAGCTGCAAGCTCTTATGGCTGCCCCCTCCTATTTTGGTGTTTCACAAGGACAGGATTTCTCTTCATAGTAATAATTTTCCTTTTATATTCAAGGTGGTTAACAGTTGTTTCTTAATCAGTCTGTTCATTAGCCCACTTTTTCCCTTCTTTAAAATCAGGTGGTGAGAAGGTTCTTCACATCTTGGATTTGGCTAGACAACTCTGATATTATTTGGATAAAACTAAAGCCTTTTGTAAATCTGAGTAGCTTTTTGTTTCCTTTCATCCTAGGTCTTTAGGTTTGGCTGCTTCCAAGCAAACCATCTTCTTGGATATCGAAAGTCATTTCATTTTTGTTATTCCTTTCATGAGAAGATCCTTTATTCTTCTGTTAAGGCTCATTCTGAAAGGGCTGTAGCCTCTTCTGGTATTTTTTTCAAGGGTTTGGATACCAATTCTATTCTTGAGGTGGCTTCCTGGACTTTTGTGCATACATTTACCAAGCACTATAAGTTAGATGTAATTCCTAGGGCCAGAGCTGGTTTTGCAAGTGCCATTCTTCATGGCTTTCTGGAGGGCTCTGCTGGCACTTCCTCTTCCCAGCCTTTTTCTTGAGTTATTTTACTATACCTATTGTAAAGAACACTGCAACAGTGATGTGGGAGGACATAGTACAGTTGTGTAAAATCTTACCATAGCAGTAGATGTCCTTCTATTCAATGTTGCAGTATTCTTTACATGTGGGAAGTCCTCTGCCCAAGCGACTCGACGTACGGCCAACATACAGCAACTTTTAGCTACTGCAAGGTATGTGGAATGTTGCAAGTATGTGCTGACAACATCAGCCATAAAAGGACTTGTACACGTACAATCCTTAGAACTTTTCTGCCCCCTTTCGGAACACTTGTTTCTGTTGGTCTGCTGGCTGGTTCCATTGGTTGCTGCCAGCTTTCAGCTAAGTGCCCTGTTGGGGATGTTTTGCTACTGCCTTTTGTATTTAGTTCATATCATCCAGGTAGGGCAAGTGTAGGTGTGGAAGGCAGATTCCACATAAATATAGCCACAATCTTTCTCTTTTCTGCTTAGGCCCCAATCATGACCCTCACTCCTGTTCCATCTGTCAGACCTTTGTCCCTAAAACTTTACATAGCAGACTTTTGGCTTTAAATCTTTATTTAGAGAGTCAGTGACTTAAACGTTTAGCTGAGGACATTATGGAGGGTTCCATGGGTACTTCGGCTGAGCCAATTTTGAAGAGCAAGTTTGGCAAGCCTACGCCTGAATCCTCTTTGGCTGCACCTCTTTCCTCCGATGTATCCCTTGAAGTTATTGAAGACCTAATGCTACGTTCAGAGGTTGGGTCTGGTTCCTCAGTGGGTACCTCATCGGAAGCCACTAAGGAATCTGACATAGGAAAACATCCTCAGAGGTAGTGTAGACATCTGTTTCGGATAGACCAGGGGAACCACGTCTCATTCTGCTTGAGTGTCGTAGGGACATACCCTCCTACTCCAGGTAGGGAACAGATTCCAGAGTCTGTCACAGAAGTTAGACCTACATCAGGTTCTTCCAGTTTTCATTATGCAGAAATGCATGTTAAGAAAAAACAGAAAACCAGACACTCTCAAGCCCCTTCCTCTCTTCAGTCTGATTGGTATGCCTTCTGTCATGGGCTGATTAAGGTTTTGATGGCCTTGAAGCCTTTCTCTGCTGTTTCTATTCCATCTTTCACTTCTTGTCCTGCTCAAAGAGTTAGGGAACAGGTATTATCTGATGATGATGATGATGATTCTTCCTCTGATGAGGATTCCTTAGCATATTCTACACAAATTACCTCCTCTTTAGAGGAGGAGTCCAATGGGAGGATTCCCCAGTAGTAGAGATTTCTTTTGGGGAGACCATTAACAAGATGAGGGAATTTTTAAGTGGGACTGCTCACAGTTTTCAGAAGAGCAAAAAAAGATATTATGGTCTTTTACAAATGGAAGTTCCTTCTTCCACTGTGCCTCCTGTTTTGCTAGCTTTCTAGGACACTTTTGCTACCTCTTCTAAGGCCCTGCCCTGACTCACAGGCACCTGCTCCTAAAAGGCCAGATAGGTTCTATAAGGTGCCTGATGACTGCAAATTCTTGTACAAGTGCCCTTCGACTGATCCAGCAGTTGCTTCTTTTCCTTCAGAAAGATCTTCCAGGTTGTCTCCTTCCTCAAAATTACTTCCTTTTGATAAAGAGAGTAAAATTCTAAAAGTACTTGGTAAGAAGGTTTATACTTCCTCCACTTTAGCCATCAGAGCTGTGAATTACCAAACTCGTATGTCCAGGTATTCATTGGCCCTACTTTCTCAGGCCTCTCAAGCTCTTGCTTATCTTCCAGAAGACATTAAAATCAAGTTATGCCTCTTTTAGCAGCTTCTTCTCAAGTGGTTAGGCATTCAAATAAATGCAGTTATGATGCTGTTGAGGCATCCTTCAGAGCAGCAGCCTCTGGTTCTGTAGAAGGCACTATTGGTTGAGGCTTCAACCATTGCCAGATGACATTAAAGTAAAATTGCTGGATGCACCTCTTGATAAATTTGTTCTTTTTGGTTCTGCAGCTGTCGACTTTTTTAAGGCCTTGCAAGAGAAGGGAAAGGAACTTCACGATTTGAAGCATCTTTTTTGTTTCTCGTTACAAAATTCCACTGGAATTTTCCTACAAAAACATCCTTTGTTAGAAGATTAGCACATCCATCTTCCTCCTCTGCTGCTTCTTTTAGAGCTAAAAAGACTGCTAGGAGACTGCATCTTCCTCCAGCATCCCCTTTCCAGCTAGACCAAGTACTCTGCGACTACCAGCCTCTTCCAAGTCATACCCTCTCTCTCTTCTTCTATCTCTCTCCTTTCCAGCTTGGACAAAGATCACTCAGGATTCTTGGGTTCTTTCAGTTATCCAACAGGGATATTTCATGACTTGAAACCCCCCTCCCTTCATAGGAATTCCACAACCCCCCACAAACTAACTGCATTTGTTTCTAGAGGTTGTAAAATAATTACTTTCTCAAAGCACAACTCAACAGGTGTCATTTGATCAGAGAGGTGTAGAGGTTTCTATTCAAGAAAGTTTCTGGTGCCCAGAAAAGATGGACCTTGGAGACCAATTCTGGATCTTTTCACTTAAACACATTCTTAAAAGTACCATTTCACATGCTGTCTTTACAGACTTTGTTTCTTCTGATTCCCCCTTAGTCTTACATGGCCTCTGTAGGCATCAAAGATGCTTATGTATCCCCATCCATCCTCTTTCCAGGAAATTTTTATGTTTCACTGTGGCTTCTTTGCACTTTCAGTTCTCTGCCTTGCCTTTTGGACTTTCAACTGCCCCAAGGTTATTCACAAAGTGCTTGGCCCCTGTGATTGCTTTCATAAGGGTCAGGGGTATTCAGGTATATCCATACCTGGATGATCTTCTTTTTCTGTCTCCTCTATCTGAACAGCTGACTCAAAAATTTGCAGTTTGTCATCCTCCTACAAAGTCTGTGGTGTAAATTTCAAAACGTCTTCCCTATCCTCTTCACAAGACCACATTTTTCTAGGGTACAAGTTCAGAGCAGACCTTATGATGGCTTTTCTTCCAGCAGGTAAGATTTAGTCCCTCACTTCCTTCTTTGAAAACCTTCTGCCTCTCTCCTCCATTACAGCCAGGGAGTTTCGTCTACCTCTCTCCTCCATTACAGCCAGGAAGTTTCTGAGACTTCTAGGCTTTACGGCATCCACAGTGCCCATGATGCCCTTGCAAAACTCCACATGAGAAAATTTCACTGGTACCTAAAATCAGTGTGGATGCAGCATGATCACTCTCTGGAGTTTGTAATCCCTTTTCTCCCATGCCTAAAAATCGAGCTTCTTTGGTAGATTCAACATTTTGCTTTGGATCCAGGAGTTCCTCTACATCTGCTCCAGCCTGCTCAACAGTTGTTCATGGATGCCTCGGACACAGGTTGGGGGGCAGTATTTGCTTCAAAGAAGGTACAGGGCCTTTGGTCTCTTTCTCAAAAGAAAAAGCATATCAGCATCAAGGAAATCAGGGCTGTTTGTCTAGCCCTGCAGGCTTTTTATCCTCTCTTTCAACCAGGTCCTCTGAAAGTGTTTACGGACAACACCACAGTTCTCTGATATGTTAACAATCAGGTTAGCTCTTCGGGCGTGGGATTTGGCCCTTCAGTACAAAGTGACTCTTCAAGCGGTTTATGTCCCATCCACTCAGAATATTATGGCAGACACATTAAGCAGGTTCATGACTCAGTCCCATGAATGGATGCTTCACAGGGATGCGTTTCTGGACTTGGTCTATCAGTGGGGTAATCCTCTTCTGGATCTGTTGCCTCCTCTCTGAACAGACATCTTCCTGTATTTTGTGCAAGACTCCCACATCCTCTAGCTTGGAAGGTGGATGCCCTATCTTTTTCATGGAAGGGGATGTTTTCGTTATGCATCCCCTTTACTCTCATTCAAACCCAAAGTCTTGCTAGTGACTCCCTTTTGGCCAAGACAGCATTGGTTCCATCTTCTTCTGCGTTTAGCCAGGGGCAATCATCACAAGTTACCTCACAGAGTAGACCTGCTCACACAAGACAAGGGATCTCTGCTTCATCCACATTTGTTAACTCTACAACTGACCATGTGGATGATCAACTTTTGATTCCTTTTTTTTTTTAAGAGGATGTGCTTAGGGTTCTGCAGGAGGCCAAGAAGCCAAGCACTAGACATTCTTGCTTATCCAAGTGGAAGAGGTTTTTGATTTGGTGTTTTTTGAGAAATCTTGGTCCACTTTCAGTGGATGTTCCACTGGTTGTTTCTTACTTGTGTGACTTAACACTAGTTTGGCTTACTCAGTGAAAGTTCACTTGTCAGCTCTTTCTGCATGTCTGCCATTATATCCACCTTTGGCTTCCAGATCGGAATTAAAACTTTTTCTGAAAGGTGTCCTTCATATTAAACCTTCCAGGAAACCAGTTCCACCTCCATGGGATTTGAATTATGTTTTAGAAATGCTTACTTTGGCCCCTTTTGAACTTGTAGCCTCGGTTGCTTTAAAGTTTTGTACTAGGAAAACCATTCTTCTGTTAGCTTTAACCTCTACTAGGAGAGTTTGAGATTCAAGCTTTGATGGCGTCACCTCCTTTCCTGGTTTTCCACAAGGATAGGGTCTCTGTGTACCAATCCTTCCTTTATGCCCAAGGTGGTGAATGAGTTGTCTTGTAATCAGTCTATTCAATTGTCTTCTTTCTTCCCAATTCCTCAATCCTCTAGTGAAAGGATCTTATACACCTTGGATGCGCATAGACAACTAAGATTTTGTTTGGATAAAACTAAGGCCATCCGAAAGTCTTATCAACTCTTTGTTTCTTTTCATCCCTGAGCTCTGGGTTTGTCTTTCTCTAAACAGACTATTTCTTTTTAGATTTCTAAGGCACTTTTGTCTTGCTATGATTTCCGTGGTAAGACTTTCTGCTGTTAAGGCTCACTCAGCTAGGTCTGTGGCTTCCCCAGCTGAATTCTTTAAAGATCTGGATACTAACTCTATTTTAGAGACTGCTACATGCTTTTCTGTGCATACTTTATAGGTTCATAGGTGTGTACTAGGCTAACGGCCCTGGAGCCTTAACATGCCTAGCCCATAGGATTACCCTGGCCTCGTGCCACCCAATCTTAGTTCCTAGTGCCTCTGTCGAGTAGAGCCACTGGAGTGATCCCCGGCGTGAATTTTCTATTTCCCAGACACTCATCAAGATTTCTCTTGAAGAGGGCCTGTGAGGTGCTCTGCTTGACATGTATGGCATGTCTATTCCGTAGCATGGGCAGTATCTGGGTTATGAACCTGTCCCTCCAGCATGTTCTGTTGACTGTGGTAATGAGGTTGAGGTCTCTGGAGCGTGTGGTGTGGAGCGATTGGGATTTCTTTAGATGTACCATTTCTAACAGAGCTGGGTCAGACATGGCTTTGCAAGTCAAGCAGAGATCGCCTGTAAGTAGGCAATATGAGACAGAGACTAGTTGTAGTTTTTTTGAGTGTGTACATATAGGACAAGTGTTTAAGGCCTAGGATCCTGTTTGTGAGGTAGTTTTGCGACCTCTCCAGTTGTTGCAGGTGCCTTGTGAGGTACATGCCAAATGGGACATTGTACTCTATGATTGGCCTAATGAGGGAAGAGTAGAGGGAAACAATGACCTCTTTCTTCCTGGATGCAAAACTCTTTGTAATGAGATGTGCCACATAGAAGGACTTTCTGACCACAGTGGCAACGTGGTGCTCAAAAGAGAGGTTGCTGTCAACCTGTGTTACCAGATCTCTTATAATGCCTTCTGTGTTCAGTGGACTACCATCAATGTGGTAATTCAAGGGAACTGGGTTTTTCCCAAGGGGGGATTAAGACACATTTTTTGGCATTGAGCTTAAGGTCGTGGTTCTGACACCAGTCATTGGTCTCTTTGAGGCCTTTCTGCAGGATGTCAACATCACTTGGAGAGTTAATAATAACTCCTAACTTGCAATCATCTGCAAACTTTGTCAGACAGAGTCCCTTCGTGTTGGCCCGGACTTCAGAGAAGTAGATACCAAACAGGAGAGGACCCAGGACCAAACCCTGTGGGACTCCACTCGTGACTGGTTGGCAGTCTGACTTGGAGTCCGCTACTTTCACACTGTGGGTTCTATCTGTGAGCGAGTTTTCACCCCACCTAGTGATATTGGGGTTGATGCCTAGCTTAGTAAGTTTTTCTAGGATTCCTGAGTGGGGAATGGTATCAATGGCCTTGGCCAGATCAAGGTAAGCTGTATGAACCACCTTACCTTCATCCACACCTCTGGTGACTGACTCAAAGAAGTCGACCAAGTTGCGCAGGCATGATCTCCCCTTCACAAAACCAAACTGTGTAGGATCCAGAGTTTGGAGATTCCCTATGTCCTTGTTTATTAAGTCGATAATGATGCATTCCATAGCTTTGCATATCAGACTCGTCAGGCTACTGGGGCGATAGTTCCTGGGGTCTGTAGTCGCTCCTCCTTTGTGGAGAGGGATGACTGTAACAGTGCGCCATTCGGTAGGGACAAAGCCTGAAGAGAGGCTGTGATTGAACAGGACACACAGGTGAGGTGCCAGTTCACTCTGTAGTTCATGTAGAACACAGCCAGGGATACTGTCAGGTCCCATAGAAGCTGTATTCTTGGCCTTGGACAGTGCTGTTTTAACCTGTGCAGCAGTAATACTGGGTGCCTGGCAATCTACTGGTATTGTGATTGGCTCTTTGGGGGGAGGAGAGGGGTAAAGTTAGCAATGAATCTGTCCGCCAGTATATTTGCAGTATCTATTGGCTCAGTATAGGAGCTACCATTATGCAATAGCTCAGAGCAAATCTTGGTATTGCCATGAAGATTTGTTACATAACTATAGAAGGCCTTGTGGTTGTCTTTACTATCTGCAGCAATTCTGTTTTCATAGCTGGCTTTAGAGGATTTGATGAGGGTTCTCAACCTTTTGTTGAGGCTGATAAGTGAGTTTTCCCAGTCTTGGGCCTTCACCTTATTCTGCATCAGTTTTCTCCTTCTGTTGTAGAGTTCGTTTATGGCAGGGGACCACCAGATTGGCTTCCTTTTTTTTTTGAGGAGAGTGTCTTAGTGCTGTTGGGTATGGCAAGATCCTTTCATTTGTGTAAGTGTTCGTACAGTGCATTGGTGTATGATTTGGCGGTCATGCAACTATTCTCCATTTGCATGGGTGCCGTGAAGTTAGTCACATCTGTTTTTAGGAGCTCAGAGTTAGCTTTGTAGAAGTTTTACATGGTTGTTACCTTTGTTGGGGGGGTGGGGGGTGGGAGGGATGTGGATTTCCAAGGTGATTAGCTTGTTATCGGATCTAACCAGGCAGGAGTTGACTGTTGGTGTAGAGCAACAGTCGCCCATGTTAGTAATGACCAGGTCAAGGATGTTGCTACCTCTAGTGGGGGTAAGAATGAGCTGGACCAGGGCATTGGAATTAATGAATTCCAGAAAGAGTTGGGCAAGTGTATTGGTACATGAATAGTTTTCCCAGTTAATGGAGGGGTAGTTGAAGTCGCCCAGTATGAGTGTGTTAGGTTGGACCCTAATATTCTCCAGGGTGCTTAGGAATGTGGAGTGTGAATCTTGGGATATGGTTGGGGACCTATAATACGACCTGAATCGCTGCCTTACCCAATGTTAGTTGCACCTGAAGTATCTCAGATGCGTTATGTTGGGCTACCAGACTGGAGGTGTGCGCATCCTTTATGAATATGGAAACACCACCACCTTTGGAGCTTCGGTCCAAGTTCTGGGGCAGAAAGGTGTGGAATGAGTTGTAGCCTGGTAGTGCAGGGGTGCTTTCTGCTGCCTTGAACCAGGTCTCTGTTGCAGCACAAATGTTGATGTCCTCCATTTTAAGGAGTACTTCGAGCGAGTGTATTTTGAGATTTAGAATTCTAGCGTTGAGCAGCATGACCCTCAAATTGCATTTGTTTGTAGCTGTTAACATGTTAATTTGGTCTTTGAAACACCACCTAAAAAAGGCACTATAGGGGTGGCAAGAGCCTTGGCCAGTATCCGGAAGCCTAGGGGTGACAGATGCAGGCCATCTCTGGCAAAGCATTGAGGTCGGTCAGTCATGTCATCCCAGGCAGACATGTACTGGATCCCCTTAGAATGACATCAGAAACTTAGGCAATTGTTGAAATCAATCATTTTCTTCTTGTACTGTGGTATAATTCTGGGTGGTGCTAGGATGCTGCTCAGGGCTAGGGTCATACCTGCCTGGGCTACAAAATCTGAGAGCTCCTCCATGTCTCTTTTCATATAGTCCAGGGAGGTACATCTGAGGTCATTCACACCCATATTTACAATGACAGAGTCATATTTGCACCTGTTGTTGAGGGACCCGAGTGCGTGCGTTATGTGGTGGATCTTGGCGCCTAACAGGCAACTAACTGTTACTTTCTCCTTATTCATCCTAGTGAGTGGGACATCAGTGTGCCTCACTATCAAGTCACCTATGATTAGTGTGTTGGGCATGCTGTATTGCCTCAGGGGCTTTGGTTGAGTGGCATACTGTTTAGGAGAGTTGTGTGTCTCGTGATTAGTGTTGTGTTGTGTTGTGGTGGTCGAGTGAGTTTCTGCCTTGGAGGTCTCTGCTGTTTGGTTAGATTTTTATTGAGAGCCTCTGCGAGCAGGGTTTGCTAGAGCCATTCTCCATGGCTTTGTTGAAAGCTCTTCAGTTCAAAGCTTCTCTGCTCCTTACTTCTCCCAGGGTTCCTACTAAGCTTTTGTATTCTCCCACATGTAAAGAATACTGCAGCGTTGAATAGAAGGACATAGGATAGTTGTGTAATATCTTACCATAACCATAGATGTCTTTCTTTTCTATGTTGCAGTATTCTGTCCCTCACTCCTTCCCCCTATGTTTTGTTTCTTTCCTCGGATGGCACATTATTGTTCCTTAGTTCTGATGTTCCTTATGGGGCATTTCAGTTCTGAGGATTGTACATGCGTACCTCCTTTTATGGCTGACATTGTCAGTACATATATGCTATGTCCCACGTACTTTGCAGTAGGTAGAAGCTGTTGTATGCTGGCCGGACGTTGGGTCGTCTGGGCGGGGGAGTTCATGTAAAGAATACTGCAACAAGAGAAGGACATCTATGGTTATGGTAAGATATTGCACAACTGTTCTATGGCCTTTTCTTCACTGTTGCAGTATCCCCTCCCCTTCGCCCTCCCCCACTCCTTTTTCCTTATGGATGTTCTTGTTACTTACTCGTTCCTACTGGGGCTTTTCAGTTCTGAGGACGGTAGATATGGCTGTCACCTTTATGCTCTACTCTGTGCGCAGGGAGCATATGTGTGACGTACAGTGTCCTTATTGTAAATTAAAAGGCTTTGGTTTACTGGCCAGACCTCGGTCTTCCCTAGGCAGGAGATCCCTATTATGAAGAATACTGCAAAATTGAAGAGAAGGACATCTATTGTTATGGTAAGATTTTACATAACTTTGCTGAAGATTGATTATACAACACTATTTCCATCTCATAACCTTCTATCTTAACTGTTAGTTGCTGAGTGCCATCTACCTCTGACTTTGGCATAATTAAGCCTTCCATACATGGTTTCATTTGTTCTCTTTTTTGATTGCCACATTTCTCTGCTTTATACAGATTTTTCCTAAAATTTCAGGAATCTCTCTAAAACCTCTGCAGGATCTTTGGTTATATTTCTTATCCCTATTGCAAGTCAAATTCCAGTCCCCACCTATAAATAATATTCCCCGCTGAAAGCTGAATATTTCTCCCAACAATTTCTTAAGCTCCATAATAGCAGTTTTCGGTGGAATATAAATAGATGTGATTGTAATCCTCCTCCCTTTCCAATAGTCTCTTAAGTCTGCAATTTTGACGTTTCCCCGTCACCTGTCAGTATTTGAGCCCCTCTAAATTACTCCTATTTTACTCTGTCCCTGATATTCTGCTGAATATCCATTCTGAAAGTAAATGGAAATTGTAGGAATTTAAGGAATGAACAGTGAAATTTGTCAAATCTGCATGCTCATTTCTTTTCCAAATGTGTCTTTTGCAGCATTGTTATTTTCACTCTGCATTTTTGAATATACTCAGTACTCTTTCCTTTCTGTCTGTACCTGTAAAGGCCATTCATGTTCCAGGATAATGTGGGCAGTATAGTCATCTTGAAAAAAAAAAATCTGTTCCCACCTGTTATACATGACAGTCTTTTTGAATATGTATTTCCAGCTTTTGTGTTGCATGCATATACTGATGTTTGACAGGCTGATCTTTTGTACATTTATTCTCATCTCCATTTGAACCTGTGTGACATTTTTCAAGATTATTTGTTATAATGAAAATTCTCAAACAAAAATTACAAAACACCCCTCTTCCCTGTTAACTTGGAAGAAACACGCAAAACTATACACATCTTCAAAACATGACATTTAACACTCCAGAAAGGAACAGTTGCCCCAAATTGAAGGCTGTACTTACAGGCATTATCTAAACTCAAGTTAAGGTTACCCATGCTAAAGCGCATGACTCAGCATATGCTCCCTCTTACACTGATTGCTGTCTGTTTTTTTCTTTTCCCTCTTCTCTTCCCAGAAACGAAAAACAGGTTGTATGCTTTCGGAAAACTAACTTTTAGCACTAAGAAAAAGTGCATTGGCTACCTTTAAATAAAAATAAATTGTACACTGTTCTTTTAACTGCATTAAAGTATTAAGGCTGCCAGGGAAGTTGTTACCTCTTATTTGCTTGTAATAATTTCAAATTTATTTTTTTTTCACTTAGCTGCTTGCCATTGTACTTTTTTAAATTTTTCATTTCCCTTAGCAGAGAATACTCAGAATTCTCAAGATTAGCTGCTTGCACCTGCAGTTAGCTTGTCTCCATAGGATGTACTCGGCAAAAAGTCTTTTTAAATTTCACTCAGAAAAGAATGTACAGCTGTCCTCAGCTTCAGACATCTTAATTCCTATATGAACATTTGCCAGTGGAAAACAAACAATCTAATATCTTTGTTGTTGTAAGAAGCTTAGCATTTTCATGGCTTTCATCATTTTGTCTTATTTTTAAAGCTTACATACTTACAAAACACCTGTTTACAGCTTAAGCCAAAGATAGTAATCTGGACATTCACCTTTGTAAAATAAAACGTGAAAATATTTTAATTCTGCTTATAGACGTGGTGGTGCTGCGGTAGCGTTGTCGCCTTACAGTAAGACGTCCTGTTCGATTCTCAGCTAAAGCGTCTTCTGTGTGGAGACATGTGTGAATGGGCGTACCTTCGTTGAAGGTTGTGCGTCAGAGTTGGCAACTCTGCACCTAAAAATCTACTACCAGTCATTAGCGGACTGGTGTTCCGCTGTGGCGACCCCTAACCGGGAAAAGCCGAAAGATACAACAACAACAAGTATCAGTGCACTTCTACTCCCCCACCACTAAGCTCAAGATCACAGCATATGAACATTAAAACTGTATATATCCAGACTTTTTTCTTGTTATACTGTAAAACCTATATTTCTTGCAACTAAAAATATACTTGTTTACTGTAATGTCTTTAACACACACAACAGTCACTGAAAGGATTCCCACACATTTAAAATACCCCTGACTGCACACTGCACAAAATTGTTTTACCATAGATAGCATGCAGTTTGTTATGAAATGTTTTATACAGAGTAATAAGAGAAATTGATGTTCTTCGTGTTTCACTGTTACAGTCATTACATTTGGGTAATCTGCTGGCAGGTTGCCCTCAGTCAGCCTGGTTAACAAAGTCTTGGGTCCTGCGTCGGTTGCTGTCCCTTCTTCCATGACGTCAGGTCGTCAGGGGTATAAAACATGCAGCCAACACTATTTTCATCAGTCTTTCTTGCTACGCGGTGCCCGAAGCAGAAGCAGTTCGTAAGTGCCGGTCGGCCGACCCTGAAATTCTCGTTTTCGAGTTTCAGAACCGAAGTCTTCAACCTAAAGCTAAGTACCCCGTTGGGGAAACTTTTTCTTGCTCCTTACCGATGTCAGTAAAGGTTAATAATTGTATTACTTGTCGGAAGCAAATACCTAATAAGGATTTTCATTTGTACTGTATTCCTTTCCTAGGCCCTGACCACAATGTGCCTTGCTGTCAGTTTTGTGCTAAATTTAATCAACGCACTTTTAAGTGTCTGTATATTTTTGCATCTAAATATTTTGGCTCAAGATTTAACTATCCAGAAATGTCATCGGTTAGCAATCCGACTACCGGAATACACAAAAAACACAAAGAAAAAGACAGACAGACCATCAAGGTCCATTACCGACGACAAAGCTTCTCCTAAGCCAGCCGCCGGTTCGCCGGTACTCAGTGAGGTGCTTTTGCAGCCCCTGATACCCGCTACTTTTGATTTGCAAGCCTCTACTGAGACCCATTTGGAGTGCGGTTTGCCGCAAGACACTTTAAGTATTGAACCCGCTGATGTCTCTACCTTAGATGGGTCCGGAGCCGCTGAGCAGGCACTGGCTTCTGAGGGTGTTTTCAGGTCTAAAGATTTTATATTAAACAGACGCCATATTCAAAACCTAGGCCAAAACCAACTTCTATGTCTAAAAAATTCACGCTTGGGCCATGTGCACAGACCCCTATGCCTAAAAAACAAATGATCAAAATGGCTGAGGATTTAATTACCTTGATCAGGGGTTCCCAACCCCCTCCTGCTAAGAGGCCTAGGCAAGGCACTGATTATGAATCTTCAGATCAGGTTTCCGTTTCTTCTAATTCTTCTTCTGATCAGGAATTATCTATTCCACCTTATGAGGACTCTGATGCAGAAGAATCCATCCTTTCTGCTTCTCCTCCTGAGGATTTTTCTTTTGGAGAAACTTTGCATACCTTAAGGGAATATTTTCATTGGAGAGTCAGGATTTTTCAGAATCTAAAAAGAGGCTTAGGGATTTTCTTCTTCTTCCTCAGCATAGGCCTTTGGCTATACCTCCTGTTCTAGACATTGTTGATGATGTTTTCTCAGAATCCAGCATGGCTCCTGATTCCCTGCCTCCGGCTCCTAGCAAGCCAGACAGATATTACAGGGTTCCTGACTCCCACAAATTCCTTTTTAAAAACCCTACTGCTGACCCTGAAACCATTTCTCAGGGTCCCAAGGGTGTTGAGGCTTCTACTGCTAAAAATCTTACCCCTTCTGATAGAGACTCCAGGCTGCTGGATAGATGGGGTAAGAAGGTTTACACGTCTGCAGCCTTGGCAATCAGGGCTTTAAACTGTCCATTTCATATGCTTAAATATCAGCAACATGTCATGGGCTTACTTAAACAGAATATGATGTTGATTTCTGACTGTGTGGAAAATAGAGTTACAGGATTTATTGCGTTCAGCTGAACAAGTTGGAAAACATACTTTGCAGTGTGGTTTTGACTCCTTGGAGGCCTCTTGCAGGGCAGCTGGTACTGGATCTGTGATAAGAAGGCATGCTTGACTCAAGGAGCAAAATCTGACCATGTTAAAGGAAAATTGTTGGATGCTGCTTTACAACGGGGCAGTCTATTTGGTAATAAGGCAGAAGAAGTTTTTAAAAAGATGGAAGACAAAGCTAAATATATGCAAACTGTAACAGATTCCCTACAAGTGCAGCCACCCAGGTTCAGTAGGCACTGGCCTACTAAGAATTGGTCCTTTCCAGTACCCACCAGAGCCGCACAGGTCAAACCCAGACACTCTAAAGGCTCCAGTTTTCAGTCACAAGGGACTTACAGAACAAAACAATAGGGTGCCTCCACCTCTAAATCTGGAAGTAGCAAGGCACCTCCCTACGGTAAACAGTCTCAATGACTTTCCTCTGCCATCTCCAAGCACTTGTCTTTGGCAGCCCCTTTGGGGGGAAAACTAGCACTTCATGCACAAAATTGGCATCTACTTACCCAGGGCAAGTGGGTTTTAAATATAGTATCCTAGGGATACAGATTCAATTTCCACACGTTGCCAATCCCAAACGGATGGCCAGATCTGCCTCTAAATCAGTGGGCAGAGGCCCAGAAGCAAGTTATGTCCCTCATGAATATGGGAGCTATTCATCCGGTACCAGAAGAGGAAAAGGGACAAGGTTTTTATTCAAGACTTTTCCTGGTACCCAGAAAAGACAAATCATGGTGTCCAATTCTGGACTTATCCATTCTAAATACATTCCTGGACATTCCAAAATTCAAGATGCTGACTCTACAACAGTTACTGCCTATGCTAGGCAAGGATGCCTGGTTGGTAACTCTAGACTTAAAAGAGGCTTACCTGCATATCCCAATCAGGGAATCTTGCAGAAGATACCTCTGCTTCAAAGCAGGCTATTTGCATTATCAGATCTGAAGTAGTTAACTTCATTTGTCCATCAACCTATGGGTTATCGGATCCAAATCGGATCAGAGCCGGCAGCTTCCAACAGCTAAGATCCGAGCTCCAAGCTCCTCCCCCTTACCCGTAATCCCCTGCTATCCCTTCCTGATCCCAGATCTAGTTTGCCGCGGTTCTCTCAGCAGCTTTATCGAGCTTCCAGGCGTCGTGGTTGTCGAATTTGTGAGAAAAAATCTCCCTTTTCTTAGTTTTAAACAGATTTTTGTGTGTGTGTGATTTAGCATAGTTCCCCAGTAGCATTAATGTTTTCTCTACTTGGTGTTTAGTTAGTTTTTTAGTGTTACTCCCTCCCCCTCGTGTGTGCGTTAGGGTGTGTGGTTTTGGGGCCTAGCGAGTGTGTTGTTTTGTTTTGTAGGTATGGCGGAGGCACCCAAAACATTCTTTTCAAAGTGTACCGAGTGTGGCCATAAGCTGTCCCCAGTGGATGGCCACACTCGGTGCGTTTTATGCCTTGGGGTTGAACATCTTTCCACCGGCTGCACTATTTGAACAGGGTTCAACCCCAGGGCCCTCAAGGACCGGAGGTCGAAGCTGATTCTGGTGGGACTTCTGCCCCTGGACCCGGCTTCGTCCTCCGGTCCCTCCGTGGTACCAGCGCCACCTGCTATTCCCCTTCCCCTGGCCGGGACTCAACCTCCCACCTTGGGCCAGAAGGAGAGGGAAGCTAGAAAGGAGAAATGCCGGGAAAAGTGCCACAAGCGGCGGGCCGAAGCTTCTGCATCGGCCCCACCAGCCAAACGGGTTTCTCCTCCCAGGACCTCCAAGTCTTCTCCTTCCCGACTCCGTTCACCCCGCTTTTCGCCGGGACCGGAGGAGGAGGAGACTCGGCCGCCTTCGAGGTCATCGAGGCGGTACTCATCAAGCTCTACCCGGAGTTTGTCCGATGCAGACTTGGATCGGATGATGCGTAGGTTCCTCCAGGCCCAGCTGCAGATGGGAGTGCTCCTGCTTCCCCCCCCTCTGGGGGGGAGCTCGACCCCCTTTTTCACCCAGATTGCTCCATCTCCGACCCACTACCGGGGTTCAGAGTCTTCGGAGCTGGGTAGTGTCGGAGCCGGGGGACTGTCGGCGCCGATAGTATCGGGTACTTCGGCTCCGATGGCACCTTCGAGTCTGTCGGGTCCCTTTGCTTTGGATCCGAGCTCTCGGAGCCGAGAGCTGAGCTTCGGATCCAGAGGTGTCAGTATGGATTTGGATCCGTTTCGGTCGGAGCATACTGGCCCTTCGGATCCGACCGCATCGGCGCCAGCTCCGATCCGCACATCGGATCCGAGGGAGGGTCTACTCTCGGATCCTAGGGAGAGCAGCTCTCCTTCAGCATTCGATGTCATGGAGAGGGTTTTGTCGAGGGATTCCAGGCCCCCGGCTTCAGCTACGGCTCCACCCTGCACTCCCTCTCAGACGGGTCCGCCTTCCATCACCCGGCCCCAGGGACAGCCTGCACAGACGTCCCAGATAGTTCCCTTGCTGGAACAGGATGTGGTTGGTGAGGCCTCTTCGGACAACCCCCCCCCCCCGAGGAGGTCCCTCACAAACGCAAGTGCAAGAGGAGGCACTTGGACTCCCCTGAGTCCTTGACAGAGGACACGGACTTGGAGGAAGGGGAAGGTTCCCCAAGGTCACCCCCCAAAGACGTCTCCTTCGGAGACATCATGGAGATGCTTCGGATCAGAGGGGGTGGTCTGCCCCAAAACCTTCCTCTGACGAGTCTGTGTTTTTGGAGGCATTTGAAGCAGGCCCGTCTACCTCTTGGGTGTCCCCTCCCGCCGATCACCTGGTAGACCTGATTACTACCATGGCATGGAAGGAACCGGACACTGTGGAGCCCATTCCAAAGAAGCCGGACAAAATTCTCAGCCCCCCTTCGGACAAGTCATGTTGGAGCAAGGGAGTCCCGGTAGATGCCATGTTGGTGGCGGCCGCCACCAAAAGGGAACTGGCCCAGGAGAGTTCCTCGGTCCATCCTCCAGACAAAGAGTCTCGGACGATGGACCATCTGAGGAAGCGGGTGTTGGTTTCAGCCACCTTCTCTGTGAGGTCGCTGAATTATATGGCACACGTGATATGGCTCCAACGGGATCTTATCAAAGAATACGCTGGGTCGCCCCCAGAGTCCATGTCAGTGGAGGACAAGAAAGTGTACTCTACCCGAATGGCCACTCTCAAATCTATCTCCAATACATCTATGCGGTTACTGTCCCATGCCATGGAAGGAGCCGCTAGAGCTAGCGGAGCAGGCGTCGTCCTACAGCGACAGGCGTGGCTCCGTCATTGTGATTTCGCATATCCCTTTAAGGCGTTGTTCGCAAATGCCGCGTTTGGTGGTTCTGCCCTTTTTGGCATGACCGTATGCGACACACTGGTCCAGAGTGAGAAAGACGGGAAGACGTCTGCCGTCGGAGTCTGCTTCTCTGCTCCCCAGAGGTCATTCTCCAGGAACCAAAAGGGACAGAAGCAGATATGGTTCCGGAAGTCTCAACAGTCCCGTTTCGCTCCAGACCCCTCGTCCTTCAGAGGCAGAGGAGGACAGGGTGGACGCCGCCCTAGAGGCTGAGGGGGCCCGAAGAACTTGGGGTCCAGAGAACCTTTCTCTGATCGGCCCATGCAGCAACCCTGAAGGGTTACCCAACTGCTCCACTCTGGATGCAGTCGGGGGGCGTTTCTTGAGGCACCTGGCAGCTTGGGAGTCCATTACTACAGATCGATGGGTGCTTCAGATCATATCCAGGGGCTACAAGATCCCCTTTCTCAATCCCCCTCTCTGTTCCCGAAGCCTCCCCGATGTCCCACCCAATGAAGGGGAGGCGGCAGCGGAGGAAATACTCCGGCTGCTAGAAAAAAGAGCAATCCAGCACGTCCCCCCAGACCAGTCCGGATCAGACTTTTACTCCAGGTTCTTCTTGGTGACAAAAAAGACGGGGGACCTAAGACCAATCCTCGGCCTGTCCTTCCTAAACCTGTCAGTAGCCAAAGAAAAGTTCCGGATGGTCACCCTTCAATCCATTCTTCCCCTTCTGCAGGAGAACGACTGGATGTGCTCCATAGACCTCAAGGATGCGTACTGCCACATTTTGATGGACAGGCGATCCAGGAGGTTTCTCTGCTTCTGGCTGGGAGCCAGCCATAACCAATTCAGGGTCCTTCCTTTTGGTCTCACCTCAGCCCCCAGGGTGTTCACCAAAGTGTTAACTGTTGTAGCGGCCCACCTGAGACTCCAGGGAATTCAGGTCTTTCTGTACCTGGACGACTGGCTCCTGACTGCCCCCACCAGGCATCTACTATGCACTGCCAGGGATTACTTTCTCCATCTAGCTCCCTGGTTGGGGATCACGATCAACATCGGGAAATCTTCCCTTCTTCCCTTCTTCCAACTCAAATCCTAGATTTCATCTGAGCCAGATTGAACACAAACCAGCTGCTAGCCCTCTTGACTCCGGACCGGCTACGAACTCTGAAACTCCATGTACTGGCCCTTCTACAATTCCCAGCTCCCCCTGCGGAATTGGTCCCGAGGGCTCTAGGCTCGATGGCGGCAACCATCAACCTACTACCCATGGCGCGCTTAAACATGAGAGTTCTTCAATGGACTTTGCAAGTCCAGTGGTCCTTCCTGTGACATCCCCTGAGCTTCCCCGTTCCTCTCAGCAGGGTGTGCAGGAAAGCCCTCTTATGGTGGCTCCAGTCCCCGGACCCCCAGAAGGGGTGCCCCTTCTCTGTGTCCCCTCCTCTAGCCACGGTGACCACAGACGTCTCTCGCCTCGGGTGGGGGGGGCACTGCTTGGGCAGGACCGTCCAAGGCACGTGGAACCATTCGGAGACCTCATTGCATATCAATGTCCTAGATATGAGAGTGGTGCTGTTGGCATTGCAAGCACTTCAGGGCCTTCTTCCCTTGGGGACAATTGCGATCCAGACAGACAACATGTCGGTCGTCTGGTATGTCAGCAAACAAAGGGGAGCCAGGTCATATCCACTTTGTCGGGAGGTCATGAGAGTGTGGGAATGGGCGATATCCACCAACCGCTTTCTCATAGCAATGCACATTCTGGGATGGTGCAACATCTTGGCAGACAGACTGAGTCGAACCATCCTTTCACTGTATGAGTGGTCTCTGAACCCCAGACTAGCGAAGCAAATCTTCTCCAAATGGGGTTAACCTCGTTGTGATCTTTTCGTCTGTCCTTCGAACGCAAAGTGCAGCGACTACTTCGCTCTAATTCCTCCACCCGGGGAATCCCCCAGAGACACACTGGTGCATGTTTGGCCACCCGGTCTACTTTATGCTTATCCTCCTCTGCCCCTGATGCTAAAGTTTTTACAGAAAGCCAGATGGTTGGGGAGCAGAATAATCTTCATTGCCCCATTCTGGCCTCGTCAAGCTTGGTTCCCATATATATGGTTTCATCTAGTGAATCCCCCATGGATTCTAGATCCCATCCCGGATCTGATCTCTCACCCATCAGGCCTGTCAACCCCGAATATGGACAACCTCAAGCTCACAGCTTAGTTGATCCAGTTCCACTGATAGCTAGGACTCCCGGTATCCCGTCCCCTGTCAAGGCTATTCTAGTAGTCGCTCTCAAGCCATCTACTAGAAGAATTTATAATAGCAAATGGAAGCGTTTTTCTATTTGGGCGGAGCATCAAAACTTAGATCCCTTTTCAGCTCCGTTGCCAGCAGTACTAGATTTTCTGTCAGGATTATTCGACCAAGGTGCTAGTTCTTCTATGGTCAAAGTCCAGTTGGCTGCAATCTCTCATTATCATGTTGGCAGTGATCTCTGCCCTTTGACTTCGTCCAAATTATGTAAGACCTTCCTAAAAGGCACTTTCCTACTAAGACCTCCACTTAAAGATGCAGTCCCTCCTTGGGATTTAACTCTTGTACTTCAGTCTCTAACAGCTCCTCCCTTTGAGCCTGCAACTTCGGTGGATCTGAAGTACTTATCTTGGAAGACAGCTTTTCTTGTTGCCATAACTTCGGCCAGAAGGGTCTCGGAGCTTCAAGCCCTTTGCGCCAAGCCACCGTATTTGATTTTTCACAAAGATAGAGTCTCACTCAGGACCAACCCCTCTTTTCTGCCCAAAATTACTTTTTAGTCTAATATCAACCAAATTATTAATTTACCAGTCTTCTTTCCAAATTATCAGAACAAAGGTGAATACAAGTTGCACACTCTAGACGTACGTAGGCAACTAAGATTCTATTTGCACAGGACAGCTGATCACAGGAAATCAGACCAACTTTTTGTATCCTTTGCTAAATCCTCTTTGGGGAAAACCTGTATCAAAAGTCACATTGTCCAGATGGATTTCCCAATGTATTCTTTTGGCATATGAGAGTTCTGGCCGGCCTGCACCTCAAGGAGTCCATGCCCATTCTACTCGATCGATTTCTACCTCTGCTGCTTTTCGATCTAGGGTGTCGTTGGATGACATTTGTTCAGCAGCCACTTGGGCTTCATCTCATACATTTATAAACCATTACAAGTTGGATATTATTTCCAGAGGGAGAGCATCCTTTGGCTCTGCAGTGCTCCGGAACATCCTTCCATGAGGACCTCCCAAGAATCAGGTAGCTGGGGACTCTGTCCCATAGGTTGATGGACAAATGAAGTTAACTACTTCAGATTAAGAAGTTATGTACTCACCATAACGTTCCATGTGAGTAGGTAAACTTCATTTGTCAGCAACCGTCCCTCCCTCCATCCCCCTAACCTATATGGATGTTGAAAGGACTCCTGCTTTCATGGCGGATTGTCTCTAGGTTAGAGTATGGAGGTGGTTCTTGGTATCGTATGGGTTATGGATAAGTAAACTCAATCTGAGGTCAGGAAGGGATAGCAGGGGATTATGGGTAAGGGGAAGGGGCTTGGAGCTCGGATCTTAGCTGTTGGAAGCTGCCGGCTTGGATCCGATAACCCATAGGTTGCTGACAAATGAAGTTTACCTACTCAGATGGAATGTTATGGTGAGTACATAACTTCTTATTCTCTGCACTGCCCTTTGACTTATCTACTGTGCCCAGGGTCTTCACAAAGTGCCTGGCACCAGTGCTTGCATTTTTCAGACAAAGAAACATTCAAATTTGTCCTTATCTGGACAATTTTCTAATTCAGGCAGAAAACAAGGACACTCTTCTACAGCATCTGGCATTTGTAAAAAGGCTTCTAACTTGCCTAGGGTACACCATAAATGAAAATAAATCACAACTGATACCCTCTCAAATAACATTCCTGGGTGCAAGCTTGAATACAACTGCCCAGATAACTTACCTCACACCAGAAAAACAAATTCAATTGATGACTTACTTCAAACAAGTGGCCGCAAAAAACCCAGTTATCTGCAAGACAAATTCTGCAGGCCTTGGGGTTCATGGCTTCCTGCATTCTACTAATTCCATATGCAAGACTGCATGTAACTTCTGTGGTACCTAAAAAGCTTATGGAGTCAACATTGTCACAGCCTGGAAACAATGATTCCTATCATTCCTTGCCTGCAGCAAGAGTTCCTATGGTGGGCAGAGGCCTGTAACCAAAACAAGGGACTGTCATTCATTCCACCCCCTGCCAACCAAACCCTGACTACAGAAGCATCAGATTATGCTTGGGGGGGGGGCGCATCTGGCAGGGAGATGCATTCAGGGCAAATGGAGCCCAAATCAAATGCACCTGCATATCAACCAGAAGGAGATGCTAGCTGTACAGAATGCTCTGACAGCCTTCAAGGACTTTCTTCATCCAGGACAACTACTGATAAAGACGGACAACACCACAGTCATGTGGTACATAAACAAGCAGGGGGGGTACCCATTCCTACCCCCTTTGCAGACTAGCCATGGCTTTGTGGAACACAGCCTTGACTTACCAAATACATTTACAAGCTCATTTCCTGCCAGGAAAGCAAAATACTCTGGCAGATGAACTAAGTAGAAATTTTATGGACCCACATGAATGGAAACTGGATCCACAAATCTTCAGCATGTTGACACGCAAATGGGGGAGCCCAGACATAGATCTTTTGCCTCACCCCAAAACTATCAGCTGGACAAATTCTGCACAAGAAGCCATCACAAAAAAGACTGGAAAATGGATGCGCTATCCTTCAGCTGGAAAAACCTGTCAGTCTATGCCTTTCCCCCTCTGCCTTTGCTCTCCAAGGTATTACTAAAAGTCAGACAGAAAAAACAAAACTGATTCTGATTTCTCCAGACTGGCCTCGCCAACACTGGTACCCGCTCCTACGCAATATGTCACACCTTCCTCCGTGGTACCTGCCTCAGACACCTTATCTACTGTCTCAGCAGAACTATCAAATTCTGCACACACAGCTCCAAACTCCGAATCTTGCAGCATGGCTAATCAACTAATTTCACCAGTTACATCTCTCAGCAAACCTGTGATAGATGTCATTTTGGAGGCTAGAAAGCCTAGTACTAGTAAATCTTATGCTGATAAATGGAAAAGATTCAAGGCACAAGGGATAAGCATAGCAATGCCTAATATTCCTCAGATTCTGCAATATTTAACTGAGATGCTTCACAAGGGCCTATCTTTCTCTTCCATAGAAATCCATGCCCCTGCCATTTCAGCTCATTACAATACAGAGCCTCCCCTCTTTTCTCACCCCCTGCTAAAGCAGTATCTCATAGGGGCCAACAATTTAAGACCTCCCAGGAGAGCACCAACTCCTGCATGGGACCTCAATTTTGTGTTGGAAAAGCTCACCCTACCTCCTTTTGAGCCAGCTGCTACTACAGACATAAAATTTCTCTTTTGGAAGACAGCTTTTCTTTTAGCAGTCACTTCAGCTAGAAGGATTTCAGAACTACAGGCTCTCATGGCAGTGGAGCCTTTTATTATCTTCTACCCGGACAGGGTGTCGCTCAGGACCAATCCGTCCTTTATGCCTAAAGTGGCATCTAGTGTGACTCTTAATCAGACCATTTATCTGCCAATTTTTTTCCCAAATCCACAGAACAAGGGGGAGTAGATTCTGCATTCATTGGATGTACACAGACAACTAAGATTCTACTTAAACAGGACAAAAATCTCTAAGAAAATCTGAGCAACTACTGGTGGCATTTACTGCAGGGGCAGAGGGAAAGGCTATTTCAAAGCAGACTATTTCAAAATGGATAAGCCATTGTATTCGTTTCTGCTACATGCATCAGATCCCATTCCACCAGGGCTGCATCTACTTCTGCAGCCTTTCTCAGAGGGGTTCCTACCAGAGACATTCTAGAAGCTTCTACCTGGAGCTCAGTTCATACATTCACCAAACATTACCATTTACCTCTCTTCTCTAAATCCAGAGCAGGCTTTGCCACTGCTGTCCTGCAAGCCCTTATAGCTGCTCCTAATGCTGTATAATTCCATCCTCTCAACCATAGCTTTGGGATTCTACCCAAATGTAATGACTGCAACAGTGAAACACGAAGAACATAGTACAGTTGTGTACACTTACCATAAATGTAGATGTTCCAGTGTATTCACTGTTGCAGTCCTGGTTACCCACCCGCCAGCCCCCTACTTTTCTCTTTTATACCTCTTCTTTCTTTTCCTATGCTCAAAAGCCTTTTTGTTGTATTTGCTTTTATTTGGAGGTATGTTTTTTGTGTTCTAAATTATATGCATATATAGATATATATATATTTTGCTCCCCATTTGGGGGGCACCTGACATCTAGGGCAAGAAAAACTGATGAAAGTAGCGTCGGCTGCATGTTTTACACCCCTGACGACCTGACGTCATGGAAGAAGGGACAGCAACCAACGCAGGATCCATGACTTTGTTAATCAGGCCGACTGAGGGCAACCTGCCAGCAGATTACCCAAATGTAATGGCTGAAACTGTGAATACACTCAACATCTTCATTTATGGTAAGTGTACACAACTGTACTTTTTATTTATAGTATAAAGTGGAGTGTATGCTTTACCGTCCACCCACATGTTTAATAAAGTCAACATAATCCAGTGTTTTTCAACTAGTTTTTCTTGTAAAACCATATTTCACGAATGTGATAAGATGCTTTATAGTCTTCCCATTTATTCACCAGTTTCAGAGTTGCTGGTCTTCCTATTCATCTCCATCTCCCAACACCGGACTCTGGTTTCAATGTCCAAGGTACTGTTGTAGTCATGTCCTTTCCTCTTTTCTGTCTCTCAAAAATTTTCCTTTGGAACATTGGAAAAGGTTTCACTACCAAAGTCTCTTTGTGAACCTTACTGTCAGAAGAATGAGAAGCAGAGTCCCCTTCTGCTTGCTGACTCACTTTTTGCAACTCAGCACCGTAAAAATCCACTGCTAATGATTAGCGGAGTAGAGTTCCACTGTGGCGACCCCTAACCAGGAAAAGCCTAAGGACAAATATTTTTATTTCCTTCTTAGACTGTTCTGTGTCAAAAAAATAAACTTGATCCTCCAGAAAAAAATCACTTTGAAGATAACTAGGTAGAGCATCTTGAATCTCACACCTGCCTCTTGACCTTCCCTGATTGCTGGTATAAATTTGCTTCTCTTCTGCCTGATGTACAGGAATAATCCTTTTCTACAAACACACTATCTGAAATTTTTAATACTTTGCCATTCTGTCACAATTTTGTTAAGATTCGCTCTTTCTGATGATATGATTGTATCTTTACTAATATGGGTCTTGGCTGCTTTCTCATGGCCAGATTTGGAGCAGACCTAATGTGCCCTTTCAGTTAACAAATTCTGCTGTGGAGCACCATTCCAGTTTCTTATTTGTGCTTTCATAAAGTTAATAGGCTGTTCCTTCCAGTCTCTCAGTCACAGCTGAAAATCTTGGGTTTTCTTTGTGTGCGCTGTCTTCTAACTCTACTATGTTTTTAAGTAGTTCTCCTTGAGAAACTTGTATTCAGCCTGCTTTTTCTTCGTCAACTTCTGATTTTTTACAGCTTTAGTTTAAGCTTTTTCTCTTTTTTCCCAGTCTTTTGTTGTTTGAATTGATATACTTTGAAGTTTCATTTAATTTTATCATCTCTGAGTACATTTGATTTATTTTTTCCTTTAAATTACTGGAAGCCATCTCTTGAACTGAAGCTAGAGCTGCTTTTGCTGAACAGCTGCAGAGCCCTTCCAAGACAGTGATTTTTCTTTATCTTTTCTGTTTGATTTTCTTTCAGGTTTTCGAAATTACTTCTTTGCAGGTATCTAGGCAGTGTGCTTAACTAGCCAGTAACTGAATTTAAAAACTTTTCAACAGCACTCCTTTTCTCTGCTTCAGTTTTCTCACTGGGAGAGTTGACATTACTGTGTTGATCAGTGTGCAGTCATCTTGGAAGTCCATGTTATTAAATCCAATTTTTAGATGAGGTTTCTGCTGTGTTTAGACACTTGCACTGTGGCAGGTCTGCAAGACTGGATGAAATCCAGCAGAAATGCTTAAGATGCCAGATGATTTTGGGATCTTACAGTTAAAACTATTTTTAATAAATAGTACTAAGCCTGTCCTCACAGAGCAACTCCTTAAACCTTTTAACGTAAGTTTAGCTACAGGTTTTGCACTAAAGTCTGTTGGCCCTGCCACTGACCCTGGGAATTATAGAGCAGTTAGCTTGTTGCACCTTGTATGTAAAATCACGGAATTTATTAAAATCTGACCAATCTGAGAGTCATGCTGCTTAACACTAGAAGTCTAAATCTCAAAATGCACTTGCTAAAAGCACTCCTTCAAATGGAAAACATTGAAATTTGTGCTGTAACGGAGACCTTGTTCAAGGCAGCAGAAAGCACCCCTGCACTACCAGGCTGTAACTCATTCCACACCTTTCGTCCCCAGAACTTGGACCAAAACTCCAAAGGTGCTGGTGTTTCCATATTCATAAAGGATGCGCACACCTCCAGACTGGTAGCCCAACATAATGCATCTGAGATACTTCAGGTGCAGCTAACATTGGGTAAGACAGTGATTCAGGTTGTAGCCTGCTATAGGTTTCCAGCCATGTCCCATAACTAACATTTCATGTTCCTAAACACCCTGGAGAATATTAGAGTCCAACCTAACACTCTCATACTGGGCGACTTCAACTACCCCTCCATTAACTGGGAAAACTACTCCTGTACCAATACACTTGCCCAATGCTTTCTGGAATTCCTTAATTCCAATGCTCTGGACCAGCTTGTTTTTACCCCCACTAGAGGTAGCAACATCCTTTATCTGGTCATTACTGACATGGGCGACCGTTGCTCTACACCAATAGTCAACTCCTCCCTGGTTAGATTCAACCACAAACTAATCACCTTGGAAATCCACATCCCTCCCACCCCCCTCACCCCCCACAAAGGGTAACCACCATGAAAAACTTCTCCAAAGCTAACTTTGGGCTCCTAAAAACAGAGGTGGCTAACGCCACGGCACCCATGCAAATGGAGAATGGTTTCATGACCGCCAAATCATACACCAATGCACTGCACGAACGCGTACACAAAAGCATGGATCTCGCCGTACCCAATAGAACCAAGATGCTCTCCTCAAAAAAAAAAAAAAAAAAAAAAAAAAAGGAAGCCAATCTGGTGGTCCCCTGCCATAAACAAACTCTACAACAGAAGGAGGAAATTGATGTGGAATAAGGCGAAATCCTAAGACTGGAAAAACTCCCTTTTCAGCATCAACAAAAGGTTGAGATCCCTCATCAAATCCTCGAAAGCTAGCTATGAAAACAGAATTGCTGTAGATAGTAAAGACAACCACAAGGCCTTCTACAGTTATGTAAATAATCTCCACGGCAATACCCAGATTTGCTCTGAGCTACTGCACAATGGTACCTCCTATACCGAGCCAACAGATATTGCCAATAATATTGGGCAACAGATTCAGTGCTAACTTTACCCCCACCCCCAAAGGACCAATCACAATACCAGTAGATTGCCAGGCACCCAGTATTACTGCTGCACAGGTTAAAACAGCACTGTCCAAGGCCAAGAGTACAGGTTCTATGGGACCTGACAACATCTCTGGCTGTGTTCTATATGAACTACAAAGGGAACTGGCACCTCAACTGTGTGCCCTGTTCAATCACATCCTCAACTCAGGTTTTGTCCCTACCAAATGGCTCAGTGCTACAATCATCCCTCTCCAAAAAGTAGGAGCGACTACAAACACCGGGAATTCTCGCCCAGTTAGCCTGATGAGTCTGATATGCAAAGCTATGGAATGCATCATCATGGACCTAACTTGGTCGACTTCTTTGAGTCAGTCACCAGAGCTGTGGATGAAGGCAAGATGGGTTCATACAGCCTACCATGATCTTGCCAAGGCCTTTGATACCATTCCCCACTCAGGAATCATAGAAAAACTCACTAAGCTAGGCATCCACCCCTATATCTCTAGGTGGGTTGCAAACTGGCTCACAGATAGAACCCACAGTGTGAAAGTAGCTGACTCTAAGTCAGACTGCTGAGCAGTCACGAGTGGAGTCCCACAGGGTTCAGTCCTGGGTCCTCTACTGTTTGGTATCTACTTCTCCGAAGTCCAGGCCAACACCAAGGGACTCTGGCTGACAAAGTTCGCAGACGATTGCAAGTTGGGAGCTGCTATTAACTCCCCAAGTGATGTTGACATCCTACAGAAAGACCTCAATGACACCAACGACTGGTGTCAGAACCATGGCCTTAAGCTCAATGCCAAAAAATGTGTTATCCCCCTTGGGAAAAACCCGGTTCCTTTGAATTACCACATTGATGGTAGTCCACTGAACACATGAGGCGTTATAAGAGATCTGGGAACACACGTTGACAGCAATCTCTCTTGACCACCATGTTGCTGCTGTGGTCAGAAAGTCCTTCTATGTGGCACATCTCATTACTAAGGGTTTTGTATCCAGGAAGAAAGAGGTCATTGTCTCCCTCTGCTCTTCCCTCATTAGGCCAATCGAGTATAATGCTCCATTTGGCATGTACCTCACTAGACACCTGCAACAACTGGAGAGGCTGCAAAAGTACCTCACAAAGAGGATCCTAGGCCATAAACACTTGTCCTATATGGACAGACTCAAAAAAACTCCAACTATTCTCTGTCTCACATCGCCTACTTAGAGGCGATCTCCGCTTGACTTACAAAGCCATGTCTGACCCAGCTCTGTTAGAAATGCTACATCTAAAGAAATCCCAATCGCTCCGCACCACATGCTCCAGAGACCTCAACCTCATTACCACACTCAACAGAACTTGCTGGACTGGCAGGCTCATAACCCAGAGACTGCCCATGCTATGGAGTAGGCTTCCCATACATGTCAAGCAGAGCACCTCACTGGTCCTCTCCAAGAGAAATCTTGATGAGTGGAATGGAAATAGAAAATTCACCCCGGGGATCACTCAGCTGTACTCGACAATGGCACTAGGAACTAAGGTCGGGTGGCATGATGCCAGGGTAATCCTGTGGGCTAGGCTTGTAAAGGCTCCAGGGCCATTAGCATAGTACACACCTATGAACCTAAATTTTGTTTTAATTTACACATTTCCTTGTTTGTGTTTTGGTTACTTGGGCAGAACCATCAGCAGTTTGGCTTTATCAAGGGAACATACTACCTAATGAATTTGGTTAATCTCTTTCAGAGTGTTACAAAGTCTGTCAGCAGTGGTCAAGCTGTTCACATGGCATATCTTGACTTGGACAATGTATTTGATACTGTATGCCATGCAAGCATTATAAGTAAGTCCCTGTGTAATAAGATGGATAGCAAACTAGCTGAACTCTTACAGTGTTAGTGGCAGGTGCCCCATCAGCAAATATGAGAGTGACCAGCAGTGTCCCCAGGTCTCAGTACTGGGACTCCTGCTTTTTGACATTTATTTTTTCAATCTCTAGACCAGGAACCTGGACATTTGGCTTTCTAAGTTTGCATTTGACTGAAGACTGTAAGTTATTGTCAAGTCCTGTTTTGCTACCCAAACTCATCAGCAAGACCTTACACTCAAATACCTGGTGTGCTGAATATGGGCTCAAATTAAATGCAGAAAAGTGCAGTATTGTCACATTTGGTGGATGACAAGTCCCCCTCAGCATACAGTATAGTCAGCATCCCACTACAAAATGAAAATGTAGTTAGGGATATTGGTACATGGCTTGACAATTCTGTCCCTTTTGATGATGTGCAACAGTAGTCAGAAAATCATTCTGCTTAGTGCGGCTAATTGGCATAGTAATATCGGCCAAATCTAAAGAGGTCACAGTTCTCTTTTATTCAACATTGTTCAGGCCAATTATTGAGTACAGGTTCCCATTCATAATGTATCTCATTAGACATATCATAACTAGAAAAATCCCATAGGTTCCTAACTGAGAAGATCAGAGGTTTAAAGACACTGAGCTACCAAGAGAGATTGGAAGCACTGCCCATTATTCAGTATCTGTAGACTCTTGAGGGGGAGATCTGTGCCTTGGCCTCCTTGCCATTAAAGACACAGTTCTCCTGTATCTCCACATGCCTAATAGTTCCACAAATACCAGAACATGGGAACTAAATCTTCAGCAGGTAAGTAAAACGTCACGGTGAGACGGATTCATCACTCTGCACCTCCTCCTCTGGGACAGATTACCCCCTGCAGGTTAAACAGTCTGATACATTGTCATTCTTCACATGAAACCTGAATGATTAGATGGATACCCACAAATTTACCCTGAGATTAACTGGCCTAGCCCTCCTTGAGAAAGGGGTTATGGCCTGAGAGTGGATACTAGCAAGGTGTAGATGTTCATGAGACTCATTTGCTTTGAAATTCTTATAAATATTATGAAACTTGTCTTTTTTTTTCATATTGCGAGGAAGGCTGAGAGAGGAGCCATGGGTTAGCAAACTGGCTAGTGGTGCCATTTTCAAAGAGTGGACTAGAGGTGTTTCAGTTATGGTGGTATCACTCTGCTTCATAGCTTAAGAAAGCATAAACCAGGCTACAGGAAAGGAGACTTTGTCGAGGAACTGAGCCTTTGATTTGGGAGGAGCAGCAGTGGGATTCCATCTGGCTGTGGAATAGTGGCTCAATTCAGTGTTCTTACACAGATATTGCAGGATTTATGAGTTTTCCAGTACTCTCTACATGTGTTTTGTGAAATTGGATAGGACATATGACCTTGTATCCTGAAGTATGTTATGTAAAGTGCTACATACAGTGCAGTACAGGATCCCACAGCTTCCTGCACGTCAGTCCCTGTGTTTGATAAGTGAGAGTTGTTTCTGTATTCCTGACATTAAGAAAGATATATTCAAGGTGAGCATAAGACACTACCAACTGTGTCTCTGTTCTCCCCTCCTACTTGGGATTTTTAATGACTGGAGATTAGAGCACAGCTAAGATTTAAAGATCATGCATTTTGGGGATGTAAGGATTGCATCTTTATTGTTTGTATAGGTGGTGATGTCCTCTTAGTTTCAAATGACTGTGATCTGAAACAATTAGTTATGTGATTTGCTGTGGGGCAGGAAGCAGTTAAGATGAAAATCTACATAGTCATGTCAGAGATAAGGAGTCTGTCCAGAAAAAGTATGGATTGCTCATTTCAGGTGAGGAGAGAGCAGTAACAGCAGTACTGTAGGCAGCATTCCAAACTGTGCTGGTAAGGTGAGGACTTAGTCGTACAGCAAAGATGTCAGTTTACTGGTCATTCCATGACTGCATTCTCATCTGTGGTCATGAGGGTTGAGTAGTGATTGAAGGTATGAAATCACAGATATAAACAAAAGAAATGAGGATCTTTCACTGGGTAGCTATATTCATAATTCATGATTGATTGAAGAGCATGGCACTCTCAGAGGATCTAAGACTGCAGACATTGCAGGAGGAGTCAGAAATACAGTGGTGGCTGCTGTGGCCCTTGTGGAGTATGTGCTAATGTAGTTCAATAGGTTGCACACCTTATGGTTATGTCCCCAGTTGTCTTCCTCAATGCAAGGTACATTAGGTATGGCACACTGGGAACAGACACCAACCTGGCTAACAACAGGAAAAACAATGCTCCTTCTTAGGAGTGAACCTGCAAGCTGCCCTAAAAGTTACAGACCAACAACTTGCCTTCCGATGACGTTTAAGCTACACACAGGAATTGATGCCAACAGAGTTTATAGTCATTTAGAAGAAAACTCAATTATGGCAGTAGAACAAAAGGATAATAAAAGAAAGCCATATGGAAGAAAGGATCGTTTGTTGTTAGTCATAGTGGAGAACTGTAAAAAGGGGAAGAATCTAAGTATGGCATGGATTGACTACAAAAAAACATTTCATAGTATCCCACATTCATGGATAAAAGAGTGCTTAGAAATGTGCAAGATACACTCTACACTGGTCGACTACATTACAGTGATCATGAAACAGTGGCAGACCACTTTGCAATTAAGCCATGATAAAGGACAAATTATTATCCCAGGGATAAAAATTCAAAGGGGGATATTCCAGCGTGACTCTCTGCTGCTATTCTGCCTTGCCCTTAACTAATTAAGCTGTTTTCTTAAAAGCTTAGGCCATGGCTGCAATTTGGCTCCTAGAAAACAAAAAAGTGTAAAGATTTATTTTCTTTGTCGATTTAAAACTGTATAGCTCATCAGATGAGGAACTGAAAGCACTACTGCAAAAGCAACACATTTTCAGATGATATAAGAATGTCATTTGGTCTTGATAAATGTGCAAAAGCAACTTTTAAAGCAGGAAAACTGCAGCACCAGGAAAACATCAGTTTGGGACAAGAATGTGATATAAAAGAACTTGAGCAAGAAGGAGTGTATAAATATTTGTGAAATGATGAGGGCTCAACAGTAAAATATGAGCAAATGCAGATAAAACTTAGTAAGAAATACTTTAGTAGACTTAAATTAATCCTGAAAACAGTGCTGACATATAGGAATAAAATGCAAGCTATAAACCAATTTGCTCTTCCTGTCCTAACTTACAGTTTTGGAGTAACTGACTGGCCCCAAAACATGCTGGATAGATTAGATAGGAAAACAAGAAGGATGCATCATGCTCACCAAATGATTTATAAAAATCAGTGTATACTAAGATTATATATTCCCCATTCTGAAGGTGGGATGGGCCTCCTTGAAATTGATTACATGTGTAGATCTGCAATCGTGGGACTCCACACATATCTGCTGACCTCACAAGACCCAAATGTAGTGAAATTTTTGAAACATGAGGAGAGTAAATCTAAGATGACTTCTCTGCTTAATCTAGCAGGAGCATTTCGACGTCGAACAGGAATGGAAATCAAACCAGAAGTAGATAAAAGTCAGGCAGCAACTGAATGTGCCAAAAAACAAAAGAAAGCATATAAGGTGATGGACCAAATGAAGACAAGAAATGTGGAAAATGCATAAATATATTTGCAGGTATGGACAACTTCTGGAAGAACGTCATGTTGATCAGGAACGAATGCAAGAATGATTAAGGAGAGGCGAATTTAAACCAAGAGATGAAAAATTAATATTGGCGGCCTAAGGTAGTGGGCTGCGTACATGTTGGTTTACAAAGTCCATTGAACATGTGGGAGAAACAGACAAATGTAGGTTTTGTAAAACCAAATTGGAAACAGTCACACACCTCGTTGGTGGTTATGACATACTAATGGCAGAAGGACTTTATACTGAAAGACATAATAATGTGGCAAGATTGTGCAAACATGGTATTGAAGTGGCTGAAAAACACTGGAAACATGAGCCACAAAGCATCACAGAAAGTGATGAAGTTTACATTACATGGGAATCATCCATTACCAACAGTTCAAAAGATAGATGCTAGAAAAATGGATGTAGTGGTCCATGAAAAGAAGACAAAAGAAGCATTTATCATTGAAATTGCCACATCCAGTGACTACAGTTTCTTACGTACAGAGAGTGTCATAAAATATCAGGATTTGCAGACAGAAATGAGAGCAATGTGGAAGAAAGATAACCAGACAGTCCCAATAGTCTTATAAAAAAGAATCTACAGTCTTATTTAGATACGTTACAAATACATGCAACTCCGTATGAATTGTAGAAAGAGTCATTACTGGGCACCTTGCGGGTGCTGGGAAGAGCACTTCCAGCTGAAATCAAAGATTGAAATAATACTAATTTCATGAACTTTAACCGTACTTTGACTTAGGAATGTGGTCCATTCCCATCATGGTCTTAGAAACCCAAAAGATTTGGAGAAATTAAAAAAAAAAAGGAAGAAACCCCTTGGCAGACCCAAGCTATACTAGAGGGGTTATATCTACAGATGTTCATCGTGTTACCCTGCTGCAGTCATCACACTTGGGTTATCCTGTCGTCAGACGGTCCCGCAGTCGGCCGGAATTCCAAAGTCTTGGTCCGGCGTCGGTTGCTGTTGCTTCTTCCCTGACGTCAGTACGCCAGGGGTATATATAATGCATCCGACGCCATTTTCTTCAGTCTTTCTTGCCACGCGGTGCCCGAAGCAGAAGCAGTTTGCAAGTGCCGGTCGGCCGACTCCTGAGATTTTCGAAGTCGAATTTCAGATCCGAAGTCTTCAATAAAGCTAAGTACCCCGTTGGGGAAACTTTTCTTGCCTCAGACTGATGTCAGAAAAAGTTAACAATTGTATTTCTTGTGGGAAGCAAATACCTCATAAGGATTTGCATTCTTACTGCATACCTTGCCTAGGCCCAGACCACGACGTCATTGGTTGTCGTTTTTGTGCTAGGTTTAATAAGCGTACTATTAAGACGCTTTGACTTCGCACGACACTACTTCAGTAGAAAATTTAACTACAGTATGCCGTCGGAGCAACCGACTACCGGCGTGCACAAAAAACGCAAGGATAAGGACAGGCAGCCTAGACCCAAGCCAGACTCCGAGGCCTCGGCTGGTCTGGTCTCCAGTTCACCGGTCTTCAGTGAGACTCTGACGCAGCCCCTGACTACCGCAGATCTGGAACCCGAGACCGCTTCAGAGATTTTGTCGGAAAGTACTAGGCCGACGCAGCCATTTTGTTTAGGCCCTACCGACGACACTGCTGATAAAGATGTTGGTACTGCAGAAACACCTTCGGTTTCTGAAGGCGTCTTCAGACCAACGACGCTCACCATAAAAACGTATCCTAAGACTAAGACTCCTATTAAACCTAAAAAGACTGCACTTCAGTCTCCAGTTCAAGGCCCCATGCCTAAGAAACAGATGCTCAAAATGGCTGAAGATTTGATCTCTTTAATCAGGGGTACCCAACCCCCACCCGACAAAAGGCCTAGACAAGAGGAAGATTTTGCCTCCTCTGAACAAGTGTCTATTTCCTCAGGCTCCTCTGAGGACCAAGATTACTCCTTCTCCCCTTATGAAGATTCTGATGCTGAGGATTCTATTCCCTCAGCTTCTCCTCTTGAAGACTACTCCTTTGGGGAAACTTTACACACTATGAGGGAACATTTTCACTAGGAAGGTCAGGACTACTGTGACTCAAAGAAAAGGCTCAGAGAGTTTCTTTTACTCCCCCAGCACAGACCACTTGCCATCCCCCCAGTTTTAAACATTGTGGATGATGTTTACTTAGAATCCAGTTTGAACCCAGATTCTTTGCCTCCTGCTCCAGCCAAACCTGACAGATACTATAGAGTGCCTGATTCCCACAAATTCCTTTATAAAAGCCCTATTGCTGATCCTGAGACCATCTCCCAGGGTCCCAAAGGGGCTAAGGCTTCTATGGCAAAAAATCCTGTACCCTCTGAAAGGGACTCTAGAGCACTAGACAGGTGGGGGAAAATGGTTTACACCTCAGCCACTCTAGCTATGAGGGCACTAAATTGCCAATTCCACATGCTAAAATATCAGCAATTTCTAATGTCTCAGTTAAAACAAAAAATGAGCACACTCCCTCAGCAGTCTGAATTGAAAGAAATGCAGGATCTCTTGCATGCAACTGAACAGGTGGGCAAACATACTTTACAATGTGGGTTTGATTCTTTGGAGGCTTCCTGCAGAGCAGCTGTCACTGGGTCTGTTATACGTAGGCATGCTTGGTTAAAGGAACAAACTCTGCCTAATCATGTTAAAGCAAAGCTTCTAGATGCTCCCTTACAACAGGATGTTCTTTTCGGAGTTAAAGCAGAAGTCGTCTTAAAGAAAATGGAGGATAAGGCAAAATCTATGCAGACAGTCATTTTTTCTACAGGTACAGCCCCCTCGCTTCAGCAGAAATTGGCCAACAAAAAATTGGTCCTTTCCAGCTACTGACAGACCACAGAGGGGTAAATACAGATGTCCAAGAGGCAGAGGACAACCACAAGGCCAGTACAAACCTCGACAATGGGGCACTGCAACACAGAAGGGAGGAGAAGACAGGTCCCAGACTACCAGAAGGCAAACTCAATGACTTGCATCTCATCTGGCCAAATAACACTCTCTTGACAGCCCCCTTGGGAGGAAAACTCGCACTTTTTTCAGACAACTGACACATTGTCACAAAGGACAAATGGGTCCTAGACTTAATTTCATGAGGATACAGATTCCATTTTCACACCTTGCCAATGAAAAGAGGAATGCCAAACCTGCCACAAAATCAATGGGCAGAGGCACAAAAACAAATTACAGCTCTCATGGACATGAGAGCCATTCAACTGGTACCTACTCGATAGCAAAGCCAAGGATTTTACTCAAGACTCTTTCTAGTTCCCAGAAAGGACAATGCCTGGAGACCAATTCTGGACCTTTCAATTCTAAACACCTTCTTACAGTTACCCAAATTCAAGATGCTAACACTACAGCAGCTTCTTCCCATGTTGGTCAAGAAAGCATGGCTAGTAACGTTGGACCTCAAGGAGGCATACCTGCATGTCCCTGTCAGACAAATTTGCAGAAGATACCTCCGCTTCATTGCAGGTTAAACCCATTACCAATTCTCTGCACTGCCCTTTGGCTTATCTACTGCGCCCAGGGTCTTCACAAAATGCCTGGTACCAGTAATTGCATACTGCAGACAAAGAGGAATTCAAATATATCCATACCTGGACGACTGCCTCATCCAAGCAGAAAGCAAGGGCATCCTCTTACAACATCTGGCTTTTGTAAAATATCTTCTAAGTTGCCTGGGGTACACAGTAAATGAAAAGAAATCAAAACTAGTACCCTCACAAAATATGACATTCCTGAGTGCCAGCTTGAATACAACGGCCCAGAAGGCTTACCTGACGCTAGACAAACAACTACAACTGACTCAATATTTCAAAACAATGGCAACAAAGACCCAACTACCTGCAAGAAAAATTCTGCAGGCCTTGGGCTTCATGGCATCTTGCATACTACTAATACCATTTGCAAAGCTGCATATGAGGAAATTACAGTGGTACCTAAAAAGCGTATGGTCTCAACACAGCCACAGCTTGGACACAATAATATCTCTCATTCCCTGCCTACAACAGGAGTTTCTATGGTGGTCACAGGCATGTCACCTCAACCAGGGTCAGCCTTTCACCTTGCCCCCAGCCAGGCAAACTATGACAACAGATGCATCGGACTACGCCTGGGGGGCACACATGGCAGGACAGTGCGTTCAAGGCATATGGACTGCAGATCAAAGGAATCTGCACATCAATCAAAAAGAGATGCTAGCTGTACAGAATGCTCTGACAGCCTTCAAGAATCTATTACATCCAGGACAACTTACAATAAGGACGGACAACACCACAGTAATGTGGTACATAAACAAACAAGGAGGTACACACTCCTACCCTCTATGCAGGCAAGCAATGACCTTGTGGAACACAGCTCTGGCTTACCAAGTTCAGTTACAAGCTCAATTCCTGCCAGGAAAAAAGAACACATTGGCAGACGACCTCAGCAGAAACATCATAGATCCCCACGAGTGGAAACTGGATCCACAAGTATTTGCAGTGATAACTCAAAAATGGGGCCTTCCAGACATAGACCTGTTTGCCAGTCCTCAAAACTATCAACTAATAAAATTTTGTACAAGGACACTGCACCATCAAGCTTGGAAAGTGGACGCACTCTCATTCAGTTGGAAACACCTGACATTATATGCCTTCCCTCCATTGCTTCTCCTCACAAAGGTGTTTCTGAAAGTCAGAAAGGAGAGACCACGACTGATACTCATAGCCCCAGACTGGCCACGCCAGCACTGGTACCCACAATTGAGGAATATGGCCCAGGGCCCACCTTGGATTTTACCACAAATTGCCCATTTGCTCTCACAGCAAAACAATCAGATTCTTCACAGCCAGCTCAAAACCTTAAATCTGGCTGCATGGCAAATCACCTAAGCATCCAGCCAGCTCCTCTTTCCCAAGCAGTTATGGATGTTATTCTGGAAGCTAGGAGGCCCAGCACCAGGAAGGCCTATTCGGATAAATGGAAAAGGTTTTGCGCCTGGAACCAAGCTAAAGGCTAAAACACACTTCAGCCTCACATGCCTCAGATTCTACAGTATTTAACTGAGGTGTTGCACAAAGGACTTTCTTTTTCTTCCATTAAAATCCATGCATCAGCTATTTCAGCCCACTACAACACGGATCCACCCTTATTTTCGCATCCACTTCTAAGGCAGTTTCTCAGAGGGGCAAAAAACATTAGGCCCTCCAGGAGAGCACCCACACCAACATGGGACCTCAATTTTGTTCTGGAAAAACTTACGCTACCTCCCTTTGAACCAGCTTTCTCTGCAGATCTACAGTTTCTATCATGGAAGACTGCCCTGCTGCTAGCAATAACTCCAGCTAGAAGAGTCTCAGAGCTGCAGGCACTAATGGCAGTGGAACCTTTCCTCATTTTCCATCAAGACAGAGTTTCTCTACGAACTAATCCTTCCTTCATGCCTAAGGTGGTTTCCAGTGTGGCTTTAAATCAAACCATCCACTTACCCACCTTCTTCCCAAATCCACAGAACAAAGGAGAAAGACTCCTGCATTCCTTGGACATTCACAGGCAACCGTTACTACTTGGATAAAACTAAGGCTTTCAGGAAATCTGACCAGCTCTTTGTATCCTATGCTACAGCTTCACAAGGGAAGGCTATATCAAAACAAACCATTTCCAAATGGATAGGACATTGCATTCGTTTTTGCTATACCCATCATGGAAAACCAGTTCCTGCTACCATTAGGCCCCACTCTACCAGGGCAACAGCTACATCTACAGCCTTCCTCAGGGGGGTTCCAACCAAGGAGATTTTGGAAGCTGCAACTTGGAGTTCAGTACACACCTTTACCAAACACCATCACTTACCTCTTTACTCTAAGACTAGAGCTGGCTTCGCCACTGCAGTTCTGCAGGGCCTTCTAGCCTCTTCTAACCCTCTTCTAACCCTCTATAACTCCTCCACCCATCCTTAGCTTTGGGATTCTACCCAAGTGTGATGACTGCAGCAGGGTAACACGATGAACATAGTACAGTTTTGTACCTACCATAAATGTAGATGTTCGAGTGTACACCCTGCTGCAGTCAAGGTTACCCTCCCTCCATCCCCTCTGATCTAACTGGCTAAATCTCTACAATACCTTCCTGATGTATTTGCTTATAGCTGGAGGGATTTTGTGTTTGTGCAAAAATTACTTAATTTGGTACTAATTACTGACCACCTTTTTGGGGGCACCTGACATCTGGGGCAAGAAAAACTGAAGAAAATGGCGTTGGATGCATTATATATACCCCTGGCACACTGACGTCAGGGAAGAAGCGACAGCAACCGACACCGGACCAAGACTTTGGAATTCCGGCCAACTGCGGGACCGCCTGACGACAGGATAACCCAAGTGTGATGACTGCAGCAGGGTGTACACTCGAACATCTACATTTATGGTAGGTACAAAACTGTACTCTTTCCTTGGTTCGTCTAGGACCTCACAGGATTAATTGGAAAGTGTTGATGGAGGTAGGGAAAGTCTGATTTATGAAAAGCCCTCACTTCAGCAAGTATTTTACAAGATGGATGGGTATACCGACACTGGTTTTCTTTGCTGTTCAATCCAGGTCCATTCACCTAGGCATTCACAGTGGATTGTTTAGATGTAGTCTGGGGGGGGGGGGGCTCAGTCAGGGGAACTATGGATCCAGGAAGCACAGTACTATAACCAGAGGAAAAGATGCATCAGTTTCAACAAAATGATGGTGGTCATCTGGTCATCTCTGGCAACAAAGGACATTACAAATCATAATAGACTACACAAGAGTGATGTGGTACATGAAAAATGGAGGGGGACTGACTTTCATCTGTTATGTAGGGTATGTAAACATGAAAACTGGCCTAGGAGTGAGGAAGGGACCCTCAGAACAAGATGAAAACCTGCACTGTGTTTCAGAAAAAATAAAATCATCATCAGATTACTTAAACAGGGCAAAGTCAAGCCCACAAGAATGGACATTGAACAGGGGCATTTTTCTCCATTTAGTTTTCAGCTGCAAGGTGATATAATAGACCTTTTTGATTCTCCACTAAACATGCAGCTGACAAGGTTTTGCACTAGAGCACCAGCAGTGGAAGCCTGGACAACATTTGCTGGCTCCATATGCTGGGGTAGGTCTGTTTCTCTACATTTTTCTTTTAGTACCCCATATCTCCAGGGTGATACAGAAGGTCAAGGAGATAGGCAGCATTGGTAACTCCCTGCTGTTTAGCCTAGAAAGGGCAGAAACTGTTCAGCAGTCCTGGCCTGCAGACGTGTTGACCCAGGACCAGGAGTCACTTGGACACCCTAAACTGAATGCTGTTGAGTTTGATGGCATGGATGATTTAATACTCATATCCTTTAGACACATGTTTTTACATGACATTCTTTATATACTCAGTGATGCTAGGAGACCCAGTACTAGTTAAGTTGCAAAGATTCTTCCTTTGGTGCTGAAGGAGAAATCAGGACCTTACCAATGCATTGGTATCCGTGATCCCCGAATACCTTTCAGACCTGTACAAGTCTCAGGGTTATTTTAAGCCTTAGGTGAAGATGTATGTTTCAGCCATTTCAACCAGACTGTCTTGAGACTCCTTTTTTGCTCTTTGTTATTCCAGTAAAGCAGTTCCTCAAAGGGACTAATTTGAGACCATCTGGAAAAGGGATAACTCCACCATGGTACCTCAGCTATTTTCTGGAAAAGTTTATCTTACCTCCCTTTGAGCCAGCTGCTATTAGTGGCAGTAATCTCTGCCAGAATTTCTTTTGGAATTGCAAACCTTAACGTGCAAAAAGCTCTTCCTTATTTTTCACAAGGACAGGATCACCATACATACTAACTCTTATTTTGCACCCAACTTTGCAACAGAGCTGTCTTTAAATCTGGTTATCCACTTCCAGCCTGTCTAAAGATGGTTGAGAGGATTTTACACTTTGTGGTGCACGCAGGCATTTGGTATGTTACTTTAATAGAAACAAAGTAGTACAGCAGACTGGAGTAGCTGTTTTTTATTTGTAAAAGGGAATGAGGATAAGATTACTTCTGGGAACTGATGCAGGGAGTTAAGGCTGTGAGCTGTAGTTCCTGTGGTACAGGGTTTGATGCCCTCATTTATCTGTTTTATGACCTCTGAAAAAGAACTGTGTATCCACTGGGTCTACCTGGTTAATAAACAGATGTTATTGTTATTATTATTTTTATTATAATATCAAAATGGCAGACTCACTGTATGTGCTTCTTTTGCACCTTTCACGGCAAAACTATACCAGAGCAGATTAGAGCTTACCTCAGTAGGGCCACTGCTGCCATAAGTGTATTTCTGTATTGAGCTGGCAATCAAGTGATCCTGGAAGCAGCTATATTGTCATCTGTCCACACCTTCTTCAAGCACTGTTGCCTGAATCTCACTCTCTAGAACCAGGACATTGTTTGCCACAGGCTTCTTTTGAGATGTCCATCGTGTTACACTGCTGCAGTCCTTACACTTGGGTTATCCTGCCATCAGGCAGTTCCCCAGTCCGCCTGAGTTCCAAAGTCTTGGTCCGGCGTCGGTTGCTGTCACCTCCTCCCTGACGTCAGTGTGACAGGGGTATATAAGATGCAGCCGACGCCATTTTCTTCAGTCTTTCTTGCCACACGGTGCCCGAAGCAGAAGCAGTTCGCAAGTTCTGGTCGGCCGACTCCTGAGATTTTCATTCCGAATCCAGAACCGAAGTCTTCTAAAAAAGCTAAGTACCCCGTTGGGGAAACTTTTTCTTGCTTCAGACCGATGTCAGTAAAAGTTAATAACTGTATATCTGTTTTTGTTTACTTCTGTGTACTTTTTGGGAAGTTTTGACTGACTATGGCTGAGCCTAGTCATTCTTTTCTTTAATCTCAGTGTGGCCATAAGTGTTCCATTTCAACAGGGGGGCCTCCCCAGAGACTGAGGAGCGAGGCTGAGCCTGGCGGGTGGTTTTTACGCCCGGACTCCCGACGACCCAGCCTCCTTCGGGGACTCCTGCGGCTGCAGCTGTCCGCTTCAGGACAGGAGGAAGGAAGAGAAGGAGAAGAAGCGGCACAAGAGCCGGGCGAGACCTCCCAGGCGGCCGCGCCGGCCATCCTCCCGGCTTCTCTTATTGGGCGGTCTCCTCCTTCTCTCTCCGGTCACCTGTGTGCTTCTCACGGGTCCCCCTACCCTCTCGTAGCCCCGCCGAGATTCACCCATAGCTCGTCTGGACCGATGATGGATGATGCGGGTCCATCAGATGCAGATGGGAGTGGGAGTGTTCTCCGGGGAGCTCAACACCCTTTTCTTTTTTTTGCCTGCTCCCACCCGCCGCTCCGCCCAGGGCAGCTGGAGCCGCGAGAGCGCAGCCGGGGGGGGGGAGGAGGATCCGATAGTACTGGGTACGGGATCCCCATGCCCCGAAAAAGCGCGGACCCGATCTCTCGGAGCGCCCCCAGGAGGGCTCCGCAGCATACGCGGCAAAAAGGAGGCATGACTCCCCTGAGTTCCACCCACCGAGGCAAGGAGTCCGGATGATGATGCGGAGGGCGCCGCTAGAGAGCTGCGGGACAGGCAGAGGAGGACGCCCTAGAGGCAGAGGGGGCTCCAGAAACTTCGGGTCCAGGGAACCTTAGGCAGTCGGGGGCGTTCGGGGGCACTAGCGGCATGGAGTCCATAACACGGACCGCTGGGTTCTCCAAATCATATCTCCCAGACGCACCACCGGTCAAAGGAGGGCGCTTTAGCAGAAATTGGCCATCTGCTCGATAGATCTCAAGGACAGCGCACTACCACATCGACTGGCTCCTACCGCCCCAACAAGGCATCTACTTCTCGGCGCGAGCCATTCTCCATTCATGTTCTGTTCTCCATGGCTTCGTCGATAGCTCTTCTTCCTCTTCCCTCTTGTGGTGGCTCACGGTGACCACGGGCGCCCTCCGGGGGGGGGGGGGGCGGGGCGACAGGACCAAGGGACGCGCGGAGCGATACAGAGACCTGCCATGAGAGTTTGGGAATGGGCAATCTCTGTCGCTTTCTCATCATAGCCGCGCATTCCGGGTCGGTCCAACATCCATTCTGACCCTGACGGTGGGTCTCTCAATGTCAGTCAAGGGCAGCATATTCGCGCGGTGGGGAACCCGGTGGGTTGCAGAATGATTCTCATTGCTCCGTTCTGGCCTCGACAGATCTGGTTCCATCTGATATCCCATCCATCCTGCATTCACCTGGACAGCCTGAAGCTGACCGCTTGGCTGCTCCAGTTCCAACCAGCCACTAGAAAGTTTACTGAAGCAATGGAAGCGTTTCGCGCAGGCGTGGTGGCAGGCCTAGAGATCTTCTCACGTTCCTCTCCCCGTAGTGCTGTATTCATCTGTCTGCACATCCCGCCTCCTCTATCCCCTGGCCTTTCAGTTTCCTGTTCTTGTGGGAAGCAAATACCTCCTAAGGACTTCCACTCCTGTTGTATTCCGTGCCTAGGCCCTGACCACGATGTCACTGGCTGTCGGTTTTGTGCTAGGTTTAACAAGCGCACTATTAAACGTCGGTTTAATTTTGTCCGACATTATTTTGGCAGAAAATTCAATTACACCATGCCGTTGGAACTTCCGACGACCGGAATGCATAAAAAGCGCAAGGACAAAGACAGGCATCCGAGGCTCAAAACTGACGACGAGGCCTCTTCAAGGCCAGTCACCAGTTCTCCGGTTTTCAGCGAGGCGCCTACGCAGCCCTTGACGACCGCTTCCACAGAACCACAGACCGCCTCCGACTCCCACGTGGAGCTGGCTGGGCCTTTGGACACACTAGGTTTCCAGCTTTCCGATCCTAACCCTACAGAAGGAACCGAAGTAGCTGAGCAATCCACAGCTACAGAGGGTGTTTTCAGACCCTACCCAGTTAACCATTAAACCCTCTGCTAAGTCTAAGCCCCCTTAAAAGCAAAGAAACAGACACAATTCTCTCCAGGACATGGTTCCATGCCTAAGAAACAAATGCTAAAAATGGCCGAAGACCTAATCACCCTGATCAGGGGGTCCCATCCCCCTCCTGATAAAAGGCCCAGACAGGATGCAGACTATGAATCTTCCAACCAGGTGTCCATTTCCTCAGACTCAGACTCATCCTCAGACCTAGGATATTCTTTACCCCCCTTATGAGGATTCTGATGCTGAGAATCAATTCCATCAGCCTCTCCGCCTGAGGACTACTCCTTTGGGGAGACCTTGAGGGAAAATTTCCATTGGGAAGGCCAGGATTACTCAGAATCCAAGAAAAGGCTCAGAAACTTCCTTTTATTGCCTCAACACAGCCCCCTTGCTATCCCGCCAGTTTTAGATATTGTGGATGATGTGTACACTGAATCCAGTTTAAACCCTGACTCCTTACCGCCAGCCCCAGTTAAACCTGATAGATATTACAGAGTCCCTGACTCTCACAAATTTCTGTACAAAAGCCCTGTTGCTGACCCTGAAACTATTTCTCAGGGACCCAAAGGGATTAAGGCCTCATCAGCAAAAAACCCAGTTCCCTCTGACAGAGATTCCAGAGCATTAGACAGATGGGGAAAGAAGGTATATACGTCTGCAACTTTAGCAATGAGAGCCTTGAATTGCCAGTTTCACATGCTAAAATATCATCAATTTTTGATGTCTCAGTTGAAACAAAAGATGCTTCCAGATTCAGATCCTCCTAATTTTAAAGAAATGCAGGATTTATTGCATGCAGCTGAACAAGTGGGAAAACATACTTTGCAATGTGGGTTTGATTCCTTAGAGGCCTCCTGTAGAGCAGCATTTACAGGCTCTGTCATTAGAAGGCATGCTTGGTTAAAAGAACATACGTTACCAGATCATGTTAAGGTCAAATTATTGGATGCACCTTTGCAGCGGGATGTGCTATTTGGAGTTAAGGCAGAGGAGGTATTAAAGAAGATGGAGGATAAGGCAAAATCTATGCAAACGGTGAAAGATTTCTTACAGGTTCAGCCTCCTCGTTTTAGCAGAAATTGGCCAACAAAGAATTGGTCCTTTCCAATCACAGACAGACTTCAAAGGGGCAGATACAGACGTCCAAGAGGTAGAGGTCGGGCACAAGGCCCTTACAGGCCTCTACAATGGGGTACACCAGGCCAGAAAGAAGGAGAGGACAGGCCATAACCTTGTAAAAAGCAGCCTCAATGACTTTCCACTGCAGCTGCCAAACGGCTCTCTCTTGGCAGCCCCCTTAGGAGGAAAACTGGCACTTTTCTATCACAATTGTCATTGCATTACCAAAGACAAATGGGTTCTCAACATTGTATCTCAAGGTTACAGGTTCCACTTTTACACTCTGCCAAGGTTAAAAGGAATGCCGAATCTGCCACCAAATCAGTGGGCAGAGGCCCAAAAACAAATTACAGCACTCATGGACATGAGAGCTATTCAAAAGGTACCACCAGAGGGGCAAGGACAAGGATTTTACTCAAGACTCTTTCTGGTTCCCAGAAAGGACAAAGCCTGGAGACCCATTCTGGGCCTTTCTTCTCTAAACACTTAACCTGGATGCTCCGAAATTCAGAATGTTGACACTACAGCAGCTTCTTCCCATGCTGGGCAAGAAAGGTTGGCTCGTGACTTTGGACCTCAAAGAGGCATACCTGCATGTCCCTATCAGACAAAACTGCAGAAGATACCTCCGATTTCTAGCTGGTTCAATGCACTATCAATTCTCTGCACTGCCCTTTGGCTTATCTACTGCGCCTAGGGTCTTCACAAAGTGCCTGCCACCAGTAATTGCATTTTGCAGGCAAAAAGGAATTCAAATTTATCCATACCTGGACGACTGCCTGTTTCAAGCAGAGAGCAAGGACATTCTACTAAAGCATCTGGCGTACGCAAAAAAGTTATTAAGTTGCCTGGGGTACACAGTAAACGAAAAGAAATCAAAACTAGTGCCCTCACAACAGATAATATTCCTGGGTGCCAGCTTGAACACAATGGCCTAGATGGCTTATCTCACGCCAGACAAGCAAGGACAACTGACTCAGTATTTTCATTTAATGGCAACAGACCCAACTCCCTGCAAGAAAAATTCTGCAGGCCTTGGGCTACATGGCATCTTGCATACTATAATTCCATATGCCAGACTGAATATGAGGAAACTACAATGGTACCTAAAGAGTGTATGGTCTCAACACTGTCAAAGTTTGGAAACAGTTATACCACTAATTCCTTCCCTACAACAGGAGTTTCGATGGTGGGCTCAAGCTTGTCACCTGAACAAGGGACAGCCTTTCACTCAACCCACAGCCAGGCAAACACTGACAGCAAATGCATCGGATTACGCCTGGGGAGCACACATGGCAGGAAAATGTATCCAGGGCGAGTGGCCCACAGAGCAAAGACATCTCCACATCAATCAAAAAGAGATGCTAGCCGTACAAAATGCAATTATAGCTTTCAAGGACCTGCTGCATCCAGGACAATTACTACTAAAGACAGACAACACCACAGTTATGTGGTACATAAACAAGCAAGGGGGCACACACTCCTACCCCCTCTGCAGACAAGCCATGACCTTGTGGAATACAGCTGTAAACTACCAAGTTCATCTGCAAGCACAATTCCTGCCAGGAGAGAAAAACACACTGGCAGACGACCTAAGCAGAAACATCATGGACCCCCACGAATGGAAATTGAACCCACAAATATTCAGAATGATTTCACAAAAATGGTGGAGCCCGGACATAGATCTGTTTGCCTCCCCAATGAACTGCCAATTACAGAAATTCTGCACAAGGAGCTACCATCCACAAGCATGGAAAGTGGATGCCCTCTCATTCAGCTAGAAAAAACTACAAGTATACGCGTTCCCTCCTTTACCTCTCCTTCCAAAGGTACTCATAAAAGCCAGGCAGGAAGAGCCAAAGATGATCCTGATTGCACCAGACTGGCCAATCTTAAAGAACTTAGCACAAGAACCACCCTGGGTTTTGCCTCAAATCCCACAGTTTGTTGACACAGCACAACAATCAGATACTTCACAGCCAGCTAAAGACCTTAAATCTAGCTGCATGGAAAATTCCTTAGTCAAGCAAGCAATGCCTCTCTGCAAAGCTGTTTATGGATGTCATTCTGGAGGCCAGAAGGCCTAGCACCAGGAAAGCCTACTCGGATAAATGGAAGAGATTCTGTGCCTGGAACCAAGCGCACAGCCTTGACCCTCTTGTCCCAAACATTCCTCAGATACTTCAATACTTAACTGAGATGCTGGACAAGGGCCTCTCCTTCTCATCCATCAAGATCCATGCCTCAGCTATTTCTGCTCATTACAACACGGATCCACCAATTTTTTCAAATTCTTTGCTCAGAGGGGCTAAAAACATAAGACCGCCCCGTAGAGCACCTACACCAACTTGTGACCTCAACTTTGTTTTGGAAAAATTAACTTTACCTCCTTTTGAGCCAGCTAACCCAGCAGAATTAAAATACATCTCTTGGAAAACTGCTCTGCTACTGGCAATAACATCAGCATGAAGAGTTTCAGAATTACAGGCACTAATGGCAGTGGAACCTTTCCTCATCTTCCACCAGGACAGGGTGTCTTTAAGAACTAACCCTACTTTTATGCCAAAGGTGGTATCAAGTGTGGCTCTAAACCAAACTATTCACTTGCCAGCTTTTTATCCAAAGCCACAGAACAAAAGGGAGAGACTACTACATTCTTTGGACATTCACAGGTAGTTACGCTTCTACTTGGACAAAACCAAAGCTTTCAGAAAATCTGAGTAATTATTGGTAGCATACGCTGCAGGAGCACAGGGAAAAGCCATTTCAAAGCAGACTATTTCAAAATGGATAGGACACTGTATACATTTCTGCTATACCCACCATGGGAAACCTGTACCTAGCAGCATTAGATCTCACTCCACCAGGGCAACAGCCACTTCAACTGCCTACCTCAGAGGAGTACCTACCAAGGATATTTTGGAAGCAGCAACATGGAGTTCTGTGCATACCTTCACCAAACATTACCATTTGCCTTTATACTCCAAATCCAGAGCTGGCTTCGCCACTGCTGTACTGCAGGGCCTCATAGCCACCCCTAATGCCTTATAGATCCAGCCTCCCTACCTCAGCTTTGGGATTCCACCCAAGTGTAAGGACTGCAGCAGTGTAACACGATGAACATAGTACAGTTTTGTACCTACCATAAATGTAGATGTTCGAGTGTAAACACTGCTGCAGTCCAGGTTACCATCCCTCCTTCCCCTCTTACTTTCTGGTACTTACCTAGGTCATCTACCCTTTATTACCTATGGGGAGTATTTGCTGGTAAATAAAAATGGTTGTTTGCTTTTCTTTTGTATATTTTACTAGCAATTTGAATTGCCTACCTATTTGGGGGCCTGACATCTGGAGCAAGAAAAACTGAAGAAAATGGTGTCTGCTGCATCTTCTATACCCCTGTCGCACTGATGTCAGGGAGGAGGCGACAGCAAACGACGCCGGACCAAGACTTTTGAACTCAGGCCGACTGGGGAACCGCCTGACGGCAGCATAACCCAAGTGTAAGGACTGCAGCAGTGTTTACACTCGAACATCTACATTTATGGTAGGTACAAAACTGTACTTCCTCCTGCAAGACCATTCATGGTCAGGGCCAACCAACCTGTATTCCATAAGCTTCTTCCTAGGTGTCATTACTGCAACAGTGAAATGTACAATGACCTTAGTACATTTACTTACTTAACATTGTTGATGACTGATTATGTTCACTTTTGCATTACCGTTTTATTTTCGGCTCCCCATTGTTTCTTTGGGATGAGGAGGCTACGTAGTCACTATCACCAATCAACCTTCCCTCTCTGGTGCCCTTAACGCAGCTGTCTTTTTCAGTGTTGCCCTGTTTCCTGGAGAGGCAGTTTGCAGGTCGTCTTGTTGGATGTATTGGTGGGATCCTTATTTGCAGGCCAATCAGTGCTGTAGCTCCAGACCTCCTTTGGAGGGAAGGAGGGATCACTGCAGGAAAGAACTAAAAATGAATGGTCAGAAGTCCATCTTATACAACTGACATCTGATATTCAGGAAGAGGTTAATCCACCTAGCCTGAAAGGAGAAGGGTACTAAGCTGTGTAAACTGAGATGGACTTTGAGTTTTTCAGTGGCTGAAGTCCCAGTTGTCGTTACCGTGGCATTGAATATACTTGAACAGCTACAGTTATGGTAAGTTCCTAGCCAACTGTATTTTCTCACAAATCCTACTCCCACTCCCAATTCCTTGCTTCTACCTTCCCTTTTTCTTGTCGCATCTTGGTGGGGAGGGGGTTGGTCTTTCCCAATTTACAATAATGTTGTCCACAGTAATAACACACTGTGGATGATGGAGAGCTTGTCATCAGTTCAAATGAGAGAGACCAGTTGGCATAATGATTAGGATCTTTGTCACCCAAGCGCAAGGTACAAGGCTCAATTCTGGAGTTTGCATGTTCTCCATGCGTCACTGTGAGGCTCCTTCCACCTCCAAAAAACATGGTGAATGTGTCCATCTCAAACTCAAAGAATGGAGCTGTGGGCAGCAGTGCCATGGGGAAAGAGTTGTATAAACCAACTGCTTTGGGCATCTGCTCTGACATGCAGTATCCTCATGACAGGAGAACATGGATCACAGACTGAGTGCCGCTGCAGGGCTAGCCACTCAGTGGTGTAAAATATGGCTTTGGGTGATTCAGTTGTATTGACTAATGTCACCAAATGGGCTTGAGTATTTGCCGGTGATAAGTGGATTGTGGACTCAGCCTATTCTGACCTACACCAAGGACCAGTGCTAATGGTGGGATGGGAGTGTATGTGCTCCTGTTGGCCATTGTTTGCCCACCATAAAGCCCAACAGCCCCGGGTTAGTAAGCTACTGGCCAGCTGGTGTGCAGTTACCCAGTCTGGTTTACTTGAGATAGCTCTGTTGAGCGAACGCTGGACATAAAAACCAATCTGCCAAACATGAACTAAGAATTGCTACACTCAGTGTAGGTTCACCTACAGGACACAGCATGGAGGTGGGTGACAAGATGGTAAGGAGGAGGCTGGATATCCTGTGTGTCCAAGAGACAAGATGAAAGGTTAGTGCAGCAAAACCACTTGGCTTGGGATCCAGAATCTACACGTCAAGAAGGGGAAAGGCTAGAAATGGTGTGAGAATTGTAGTGAGGGAGAAGCTTCAGAAGACAGTGAGGGATGTCATCAGAATTAGTGACAGACTCATGGCAGTCAAACTTGCGGCGTAATGCTAGGGCTGTATGTGTGCATTTCTGATAGTTGCAGGAGTTAATAGAACTGGTGTTAATAATGGATTACTTGAATGCATATATTGGGAGAGACAGAGCAGGATATGAGTACTGCATGGGCCCCACATTGTAGTAGCAGGAATAAAAGAGAGACAATTCTAGACTTCTGACAAATGGCTTGATAGTAGCCAACTCACGGTACAGAAAAAGAGACAGTCACAAGATCACATACAAGAGTGGTCAAATATGAAACTCTGGTGGACTTCCTCTCAGTCACAATCAGCTGCAAGCAGTGGGCAGAAAATGCTTTAAGGTCAACCGAGACCAGGCTGAAAACCTGGAAGTTGACTGAAGAGAAAGCACAACAGTTCAAAGAATTACTCAGGGCTTTAGCATCTCAAGAACAAGAGGAAATAAAAGAATGGTAGAGCCTCAAAACAACATGTGTTAGGACTACAGAGCAGATATGTGGCCAAACTAGTTTTGGAAATAAGATACATAAAGAAAGCTCATGGTGGAATGCAGAAGTCCAGGAAGTCATGCAGGAAAAAGTGGGAGACAGAAAGTACTGACCAGGCTAGGAAGGAATATTGGTTGGCTAACAAAGAAGCTAAGAAAGGGGTTACAGTAGCAAAGAGCAATGTGTCAGCGGCACTCTACCAGCTACTGGAAATTAAGTCCGTGAATGGCATAGAGAATGTATATCAGGTTGCAAGGCATGTATAGTATATGACGAGAATTTTTTGACAAAGAATTGATTTATACATATAGAAAAAAGCCTGCTTTTTTCGATTTGGAATCCTTTTGCTACGTTTATACATATAGAAAAGGTAATAGTATTAAAAATATTTTAGAGAGGGGTTCGGTTAGAGTTAACACACAGAGTAGTAAGGAAGAAAAGAAGGGTTTATACAAGTGTGGGTGTTGTAATTATTGTACATTTTTATCTACGGGAGATTTTATTTACTTAAAAGCTAGGAAAAGGAAATTAATTTTAAACACATATGCTAATTGCAACACTAAAGGGATTATTTATATTGCAACTTGTAAAGAATGTGAATCCTTTTATATAGGGAAAAGTGAAAGGAAGTTAAAGCAGAGGATTTACGAACATTTATATGAAATTAGAACAAAGAATGAGAGAAACGCATTGTACAAGGACACTACCACCTGTAGGACATCTGGTTTTCAATTTTTTATTTTGGAGGTGGTTGCATTGAGTCCTAGGGGTGGTATGTGGGAAACACTTGTTGAATACAGAGAGTTATACTGGCAACTGGTGTTGGATTCTAGCAAATTCCCAGGTCTCAGTGAAATGGTATCTTTAGCACCAGTGCTTAAAATCAGATCTGCTAAACTTTAACTGTTATTTACTATATGTATGAGTTAGAAAGAATATTTATTTGAAGTCCAATTAAAAATGTGCCATTTAATTTATTTTAAGTGGTTTTATATATACTAAGTTACAACTATGAATTAATTTATATGTTATTTTCAGTTTCACCACTTGAGGGAGACATACACTGTTCAACATACAAAATCAATTTTAATAATTTTTACATGTGATAGTGTTCAATCTCGCCGTTTGTTCTTACACATGGGTTCGGAGCCGATCCTCGGCTCCGTGTCGGCTGCTTGCAAGCTCTGCATCGAGAAGAAGCTCGAGACAACCTAATACCCACAATCCCCCTCTGCCTTTACCTCAGATCTAGTTTGCCGCTGCTGCGTTCGCATCACTGGGATCTAGCTCGAGCAACTTCAGATAAGATATAACTTTATTATTGTTATATTTGAGAAAAAATTATTCTAAAAGTACTTTTTGGTGACATAGTGTATGTGTGTGTGGTAAGGTAGAAATACTCGGTACCGTTAAGTTTAATTAAACTTGTTAGAGTTTTTCGGGGCCTTCCACCCCTCACTTGAATTTGACAACCGGACTGACGTATTTATCGGATTCGACATTTTTTTACTGGATTTATCTCTTTACTGGACTTGACTTTTTTTTCTCTTCTTTAAGATGTCTGAGAAAATTAAATCAGGGTTTAAACGTTGCCAGTGTGGCCAAAAAATGTCAGTTACTGACAACCATAGTTCCTGTGTCTACTGCCTTGGCCCTCTCCACTTACAAGAGGACTGTTCAATTTGTCACTCTTTTAGTGGGAGGGTCATGACAGATAGGCGCAGGAAACTCATGGACAGGGGGTTATTAAAACCTTCCTTTCAGGAGGCTCTGGATGCTTCAGACCAGGCATCCAAATCCTCGAAGGAATCGAAGACGTCGGAGCCCAAGTCATCGGCTCCGAGCTCTTCGAGTAAAGTTAGATCACCGGTTCCACAGACTTTGGGGCCGAGTGTGAAAACTGGTGTCAGTTTCTGAGCCTCGAGTCTTGGAACCGGTGATGGAGCTACCTCCCTCGACTCTATTGAGGTCGGCTCCGTCTTCGGTTCCTTCGACCCGTTCTTCTTCTAAGCTCTCCGATGTCGATGTGGATCGTGTGGTGCAGAAGTTATTGGAGCATTCGGCCCTATCCAAACTTATTTCGGTTTCCACCCAGTTGGTGTCGAAACTTGAAGGCCTCCCATTGTCTCCATCCATTCCTCCTCCGAGACCTGTCCAGTCTTTGGAGCCGGAAGAGGTTGATCTTCTGATTGTGGAGCCCTCGGGTCCAGAACCGTCCTTTTCTCGGTCTGTTCCTCTCACCTCGACTCCGGATCCGTACGAGTCTCGAGCCGACGATCTGTCCTTGGTTCCGGGGCTGAGAGTCGAACCGACGTTGTTCCGACTCTTCCCTCGAGCCTCGGCGCAGATCGATTCGCCCGTCCTCGGGTCGATGCCTTCGGTGCCTGTCTCGGGATTCTTCCCATTTCTTCGAACCGGAGATTCTTCGACTCGGGACCCGGGGCCTTCGCTCATGAGGAAGGTGTTGTCTACCCAGACAACCACATCAGTAGAAGCAACCTCTCCTCCCATAAAGGGCGTTATCCTCCTCTGCACCCACGGCTACATCCAAGCGCCGAGCACCGGTGTCTCAGCCACCCCTGGAGGGTGCCCCTCTTCCTCGGAGGCTTCTTCGGATGCTCCCCGAAGAAGTCCCTAGGAAAAGATTGTGTTAGAGGAGACACTTAGATTCTCCACAAGAATCTTTGACATCCGATACTGACTTGGATGAGTCAGAAGGGTCCCCTAAGTCACCTTCAGAAGATGTCTCTTTCTGACATATTGGAGATCCTGAAACAGAGAGGTGACTGGCAGTCCCTTCCCCCTTCTGAGGATGAGTCAGTCTTGCTGAAGGCATTCGGTGCTCGCCCTTCCTCCTCCTGGGTCACTCCGCCCTTCGATGAATTAATGGAACTTATTGCTCGAAGGGCGTGGGAGGCTCCTGACACAGTGGAACCAGTCCCTAGGAAGCCCAATAAGTATATCACTGCACCCCAGGACAAAACTTACTTGACAAAAGGAGTTCCAGTGGACGCTATGGTGGTGGCAGCGCCAAAAAGGAGATGTCGGAATCTTCCTCATCTGTCCATCCCCCTAATAAAGATTCTAGGACTATGGACAGGTATGGGAAATGCATTTTTAGTTCAGCGGCTTTTTCCATGCAATCCCTGAACTATTTGACCCACTTTACACGACTACAGAGGGATCTAGTCAAAGAGTTGGGAGATACCCTCCAGGGTACTACAGATGCTGCTGTCTCAGAGAAAGTGACAGCGCAACTTAATACCCTTACATCCATTGTGAACTCGTCCATGAGGCTGATCTCTTACGCAGCCGAAGGTTCGAGTAGGGCAGCAGCTTCAGCGATTGCTCTTCGCAGACAATCCTGGATGCGCTTATGTTCATTTGCGGAAGCCTTCAAGTCTTCCTTTACTAACGCCCCATTTGACGGTGCCACTCTCTTTGGCCCCAAAGTAAAGGAGACCCTTACCCGGTGTGAACAGGAGGGAAAGACTCTGTCTGCTGTCGGAGTCCGATGTTCTTCATTCCACATTGCTGCAGTCCTAACCATTGGGTAGTCCGCTGTCCAGTCGGCCCAAATACCAAAGTATATGGCTGACGTCGGTCAAGGCGCATTAGACTGACGCCAGAACGTCAGGGTACTAATGCGCATGACCGACGCCATATCCTCAGTCTTTTTTGCCGCATGGTCCGATGCAGAAGCAGTTTTGCGAGTGCAGGTTGGCGTTCTGAAATATTTCCGAAGTCGGACTTTCAGACCGTATCAAAGTTGGCTGAGTACCCGCTAGAACATTTTGTTTTTCTTGCCTCAGTATTTAACCGGATGTCAGAAAAAGTGAATAACTGTATTTCTTGTGGGAAGCAGATACCTCATAGGGATTACCATACTTTGTGTATACCTTGTTTAGGGCCTGAGCACGACGGCGTTGTTGGTTGCCGCTCTTGTGCTAGATTTAACAAACGCACTATTAAGAGAAGGTTAGACTGTGCCAGGTTAGTGTTTGGGAAGCGTTGTAATTACAAAATGCCGCCGGATGCTCCGACGCCGCATTCGTCAAAAGCGCAAGGACAAAACAGCAAAGCCTAGGGTTGATGAACCGCAGTCCCGGACGCCGGTTCTTAAGAAGGCTCAGTGGAGCCACAGGTTTTGCCAGGAGTTTCTTTGGAGTCTCAGGCAGAGACTTTACTGTTACAGGATGTGCCCTCTCAGGAGGTAGGCCAGGCTGAGGGGCTTCTCAGGTAACTGTTCTTCCCTCTCTTCCCAAGGTAGTTAGAGCTTCTCCTACTGTTTCCAAAACTTCTTTGAGAGGTAGGCCAAGTTCAGCTTCAGTGGGGCTTCTCCTAGCACTTCAGGTTCTGTGCCTAAGAAACATATGCTTAAAATGGCAGAAGATTTAATTACTATGATTAGAGGCTCTATGCCCCCTCCTGATAAGAGGCCTAGGGTGGAACCTGAGTTTGAGAGTTTTGAACGGTGTTCAGAGGCTTCTGAGTCTTCTGTGGAAGACTTGCAGGAGTATCCTCCTTATTCTGATTCTGATGTGGATGATTCCACTCCTACAGCTTCTCCTCCTGAGGATTTCTCATTTTCAGAGACTCTGCATTCCATGAGGGAGCACTTTAAATGGGAAGGCCAAGATTACTCTGATTCCAGGAAACGGCTTAGGGAATTCTTATTTTACCCCAGCATAGGCCCTTAGCTATACCTCCTGTGTTGAATGTGGTGGAAGATGTTTTTGCAGAGGCTTCCCTGAACCCTGATTCTTTGCCTCCTGCCCCTGTTAAACCTGATAGGTACTATAGGGTGCCTGAAGCTCATAAGTATCTGTTTAAGAGTCCTAGGGCAGACCCGAAACTGTTTCTCAGGGGCCTAAGGGTGTTAAGGCCTCTGTTGTTAAAAATCCTGTTCCCACTGATAAAGAGGCAAGGGCTTTGGATAGGTGGGGAAAGAAAGTGTATACTTCTTCCACTTTAGCCATGAGAGCGTTGAATTGTCAGTTTCACATGCTAAAATATCAAAATTATCTCCTTTCACAATTGAAATCTAAGGTGGATGCTTTGGAAGGTATAGAGTGTAAAGAGTTGCTGGATTTAGTTCATGTGTCTGAACAAGTGGGTAAGCATTCTTTGCAATGTGGTTTTGATGCTGTGCAGGCCTCCTCGAGGGTGGCTGCCACTAGTTCTGTTCTTCGCAGGCATGCCTGGTTGAGGGATCAGAATTTAGCAGAGCATGTTAAGACTAGGATTTTGGATGCTCCTTTACAGTCTGATGTGTTATTTGGTTCGCCTGTGGAAGCAGTTTTAAAGAAAATGGAGGACAAAGCTAAGTCTATGCAAACTGTTAAAGATTTTTGCAGGTGCAGCCACCAAGTTTAGTAGAAATTGGCCTACTAAGGGATGGACATATCCTGCTTATGATTCCCAGTCTAGGGGTAGGTCTAGACGTGGTAGGGGCAGAGCTCAAGGTTCTTTTAGGCCTAGAACAGGGGGTTCACCTGCTCAGACTTCTGGTGAGGGCAGGGGTCAGTCCTTTCGTAAACAGACCCAATGACCTGCCTTTTCAGCTGCCAGTAGATTCTCGTCTGGCAGCTCCTTTGGGAGGAAGACTGTCTCTTTTCAAAGAAAATTGGGATTTAATCACTCAAGACAGATGGGTGTTGGATATCATTCACCACGGTTACAGGTTTTATTTCCATACATTGTCCCCTTTCAAAGGCATGCCAGACGTTCCCCCTCCACAAAGGAAAGAGGCTCACAAGCAAATTTCTTTGTTACTCCAAATAGGGGCTATTCAGCCAGTCCCTGTACCAGAAAGGGGCTTAGGATTTTATTCTCGCCTGTTCCTAGTTCCAAAGAAGGGGAACACGTGGAGACCAATTTTGGATTTATCTATCCTCAACACTTATCTGGACATTCCCAAGTTCAAGATGTTGACGTTACAACAGCTTTTACCTCTGCTGGGCAAAGATCATTGGATGGTAACTTTAGATCTCAAGGAAGCTTACCTTCATGTGCCTATAAGACTAAGCTGCAGGAAGTATCTGCGTGAGCTGGAAATTCTCATTATCAGTTCTCTGCATTGCCCTTTGGCTTATCTACTGCCCAGAGTATTCACAAAGGTTCTGGCTCCAGTGATAGCTTACTTCAGGCTGAAAGGAATTCAAATCTATCCTTACTTGGACGACTGCCTGATTCTGGCTCAAGAAAAGGAAGACCTTCTACAGCATCTGGAATATGTCATAGCAGTGCTAAGATGCCTAGGGTATTCTGTGAACGAAATAAAGTCCAGTCTAGTACCCTCTCAAGACATGTGCTTTCTGGGTGTGAGACTGAATACAGCAGCCCAGATGGCCTTTTTAACCCCGGACAAACAAAAGAATCTTTCCAGTTACTTCCATCAACTATCTCTTCAGTCCGGGCTGACTGCAAGGACAGTCCTTCAAGCCTTAGGGTTCATGGCATCTTGTATTCTGGTGCTTCCCAATGCCAAACTGCATATGAGGAAGCTGCAATGGTATCTCAAAAATGTGTGGACACAGCACTGCCAGGATTTGGACACTGTCATTCAAATAATACCTTGCATACAAAAAGAATTTTTGTGGTGGGCTCAGGAATGTCACCTAAACAAGGGACTCTCTGTGACCCGGCCAGAGGCGAGTCAGATTTTAACAACAGATGCCTCGGACATTGCTTGGGGAGCTCATCTAAATGGAAAGTGGATACAAGACAAGTGGCCTGCCAGACTACAGCATCTACATATCAACATGAAGGAGATGTTAGCAGTCCAGTTTGCATTAATGGCTTTCAAGGAGTTACTTCTTCCTGGGCAGGTGTTGATTCTAACAGACAACACAACTGTCATGTGGTACATCAACAAACAAGGGGGAACACATTCTTATCCTCTATGCAGGCAAGCAATGATTTTATGGGAGACTGCGCTCAGCTTGCAACTAACTCTTCAGGCAAGGTTTCTGCCGGAGCACAGAACTCCTTAGCAGATGTGTTAAGCAGGCAAATCATGGATCCCCACGAGTGGAAACTGGATCTTCATGTATTTCAGAAATTGACAGTGTCATGGGGAACTCCAGACATAGATCTGTTCGCTTCTCCACTAAACCACCAGCTGCCAAAGTTTTGCACAAAGGGGTTTCATCACACAGCTTGGAAAGTGGACGCTCTTTCTTTCAGTTGGAAAAATCTTCATGTGTATGCCTTTCCACCTCTGCCTCTTCTCCCAAAGGTGCTCCTAAAGGTCAGACAAGACAAGCCAAGGATGATTTTAATAGCTCCAGATTGGCCTCGGCAACACTGGTACCCACTTCTAAGGAGTCTGGTAAGGAAGCCTCCATGGCCTTTACCTTTGATTCCACACCTGTTATCTCAGAGGGACGGTCACCTGCTCAATGTCAAGCTTCAATCTCTTCATCTAACAGCCTGGCATATTCTGTTTTGAAACACAGCAGGTCTCAACTTCCTCAACAAGTTTTAAATGTGATTATGGAAGCCAGAAGACCTAGTACAAGGAAAGTGTACGCAGAAAAATGGAAGAGATTTTTATTTTGGAGTGCAGCAAAGAATTTGGAGATTTCTGAGCCTAATTTGAGTGTGGCTCTTCAATATCTTACTGAGTTATTGGACAAAGGTTTGTCCTTCTCTTCCATTAAAATTCATGCTGCAGCAATTTCAGCTCACTATGATTGTGACCCACCATTGTTTTCACATCCTTTGTTCAAGCAGTTCTTAGAGGGGCAAAGAATATAAGACCCCCACGTAGAGCTCCTACTCCTGCTTGGGATCTCAATTTTGTGTTGGAAAAACTTACTCTACAACCTTTTGAGCCTCGGCTACTGCTGAGTTAAAATACTTGTCATGGAAGACTGCTTTTTGTTGGCCATTACTTCTGCAAGAAGGGTTTCTGAGTTGCAGGCCCTTATGGCAGTAGAGCCCTTTTGATTTTCCATAAGGATAGAGTATCATTACGTACTAATCCTTCCTTTATGCCTAAGGTGGTTTCTAGTGTGGCTTTAAACCAAACTATTCATTTGCCTACTTTCTATGCAGATCCCCAAAACAAGGGAGAAAAGATTTTGCACACTTTAGATGTACATAGGCAGTTACGTTATTATTTAAGCAGGACTAAAGATTTCAGGCAGTCTCAGCAGTTGTTTGTTTCTTTTGCCTTGACTTCTCAGGGCAAGCCTGTGTCTAAGCAAACTATTTCTAAGTGGATTGGGTTTTGCATTTCATTTTGTTATTCCCATCATGGCAAGGAGATTCCAGCTGGGATTAGGCCTCATTCCACAAGGGCTACTGCCACTTCAACAGCATTTCTCAGGGGGGTGGCAACTAAGGATATTTTGGAGGCAGCTACTTGGAGTTCAGTGCATACTTTCTCTAAGCATTACCACCTTCCTCTCTACTCTAAATCTAGGGCTGGTTTTGCCACAGCTATTTTGCAAGGCATGTTGACAGCTCCTGCTTCCTTATGATTTGCCAGCCTCCCTTACCTCTGCTTTGGGATTCTACCCAATGGTTAGGACTGCAGCAATGTGGAATGAAGAACATAGTACAGTTTTGTACCTACCATAAATGTAGATGTTCGAGGATCCACATTGCTGCAGTCCAATTTACCCTCCCTCCTTCCCCTCTGTGTTTCGGGGTTGTGGTGTGGGTTAGGCTATATTCTTGTGCATTTGTATATATTGTATATATGTTTGGTGCAGGGTTTTTGTTGGTGTTTTGGTTTGGGCCTTCTGACATCTGGGGCAAGAAAAGACTGAGGATATGGCGTCGGTCATGCGCATTAGTACCCTGACGTTCTGACGTCAGTCTAATGCGCCTTGACCGACGTCAGCCATATACTTTGGTATTCGGGCCGACTGGACAGCGGACTACCCAATGGTTAGGACTGCAGCAATGTGGATCCTCGAACATCTACATTTATGGTAGGTACAAAACTGTACTTTTTTCCACCCCAACCAGACCGTACCCCAAAGGGCAACATGGTGGAAAAATGTGGTTTTGAAAACCCCAAGGATCTTTCCCAGGCACACAGGGTGATGCCCCTTCTAGAGGCAGAGGAGGGGGCAGAGGTGGAAGACGCCGCCCTGGCAGCAGAGGGGGTCCGCAGAATCAAGGTGACAGGGATACACTCCCTGGTAAACCTTTCCAGCACTCCTGAGAGGAGGCCTGACTGTCCTGCTCTGGAGGCAGTCGGGGGTCGCTTAGCTTTATACCCTCAGGCCTGGCAAAACATAACTACAGACAAGTGGGTAAAAAGCGTGGTTACCAGAGGTTACAATATACCATTTCTATCCTATCCCATTCCAAAGAAAAGACTCCCAGATGTACCGCCCCATCTGCGAGAGCCAGCAGCTATAGAAATTTCAAAGCTGCTAGAAAAAGAGTCATCCAACCAGTCCCAGCGGACCAAAGAGGATTCGGAACTTACTCAAGGTTCTTTTTAGTTCCAAAGAAAACAGGGGACTGGAGGCCCATTCTGGACCTAAGCGACCTCAATACCTTCCAAGAAAGAAAAGTTCGAATGGTCACGCTTCAATCGATCCTTCCATTCTTACAGAAGGACGACTGGATGTGCTCAATAGATCTGAAGGATGCATACTACCACATCAAAATGGCCAGGGCATCCAGAGATCATTTGCGCTTCGGCTGGGTGCCAGTCACTTTCAGTTTCGAGCCCTGCCCTTTGGTCTGACCTCAGCCCCAGGGTCTTCACCAAATGCATGGCAGTGGTAGCGTCTCACTTGAGACGCCTAGGATTCCAGGTGTTTCCGTATCTGGACGACTGGCTCCTTTCTGCCACCACCCAGCGTCAACTAGTACAGGCCAGAGACTACACTCTTCAACTGTGTATTCACCTAGGAATTTCCGTAAACTTCGGAAAATCCTTACTACAGCCATCACAGCGTATCTTATTCATAGGAGCGGAATTAGATACACATCAGTTAATTCTAAGACTTCCTCCAGAAAGGATACTTTCACTTCAGACTCACATACGTCTTCTTCTTTTGTCCAGGAAATCCGCAGCAAAACTGGTACTGAAGGTTTTGGGACTCATGTCAGCTTCTCTTATTGCAATACCCTTGGGAAAGACTGTACATGAGAGTCCTACAATGGTTACTGTTTGCACAATGGTCGTTCCAACAACTACCTCTAACACACGAGATTCTTATAACGAACACATGCAAAACACACCTGAACTGGTGGCTTCAAACTTGCAACCTTTCCAAGGGGAGACCATTTGTGCTACCCACACCTACAGCTACGGTGACCACGGACGCTTCCCTGATAGGGTGGGGGGGCATCTTTCAGGGACAGACAGTCCAAGGCGAATGGACCAATTTAGAGTACAATCTGCACATCAATGTTCTAGAGTTGAGGGCAGTGTTTCTAGCGTTGCAACACTTTGCTCCCCTTCTTCCTCTGGGAACTATTGCAGTTCAGACGGACAGCATGTCGGTAGTCTGGTACATAAACAAGCAAGGGGGAACCAAGTCCTATCAGCTATGCAGAGAGGCCATGAGAATCTGGCAATGGGCGGAGTCCACGGGTCGCTTTCTGATAGCAACGCACATCCCGGGTCATCCAACGTCATAGCCGACAGGCTGAGCAGAGCAATACTGTTACCGCACGAGTGGTCCCTAAAACAGTCAGTTGCGAAAAAGATTTTTCGCATGTGGGGCCAGCCTTCCTGCGATCTGTTTGCGTCTCCAATGAACGCCAAATGCAGGAGCTACTTTGCCCTATTAGCCCCTCCAGGGGTAGTCCCCAGGACGCACTGATTCACGATTGGCCCCTGGGTCTCCTGTACGCATTTCCTCCCTTCCCCCTGATCTCAAAGTTTCTCCAGAAAGCCAACAACCTACACAGGACAATAATCCTCATTGCCCCATTCTGGTCTCGTCAAATTTGGTTCCCCTTCCTCATAACACACTGCATTCGGGGACCCTGGATCCTGGACCCAGAGCCAGATCTATTGACTCACTCGTCAGGGGCTCCCCACCCCTCGCTTTTGTCCCTCCATCTAGCAGCTTGGCTGCTCCAATTCCCAACTTAGCCAGGTCTGATCTTCTTCCGCCTGCAGTTCAGAATATATTAGTGGCTTCTCATAAAGCTTCCACTACTAAAACATATACTAGTAAATGGAAGCGCTTTGTATTCTGGGCGAATACACAGCAAGTGGACCCTGTTATAGCTCCCTTGAATAAAATATTAGAGTTTTTAACAGAATTGTTCCATCAGGGTGCTTCTCCTGCCACATTAAGAGTTCAATTGGCTGCCATTTCTAATTTCCATGTGGAAGAATGTGGGGCTCCTGTTATGGCCCACAGACTTTGTAAAGCCTTTTAAAAGGGTTTTCATATTAGACCACCAATTAGATCTCCTACGCCACCTTGGAGTCTAAACTTATTATTATCTAAGTTGATGCTGCCCCTTTGAACCAGCCTCCTCTTGCCCATTGAAATTTTTGTCATGGAAGACTCTCTTTTGGTAGCCATTACATCCGCTAGGCAGTATCTGCACTTCAAGCTCTCTCCATTAAACACCCTTATTTGATCTTTCACTCTGACAGAGTTTCTCTTCGCACTAATTCATCCTTCCTTCCTAAAGTTTGTTCTATTAACAATATTAATCAGTCCATTGAATTACCCACTTTCTTCAAGAATCACTCCAATAAAATGGAGTATATGTTGCACAAATTAGATGTCCACAGACAACTAAGGTTTTACTTGGATAGAACAAAAGATCACAGGAAATCTGATCAACTTTTTGTAGCCTTTGCTGATAACAGAAAAGGAGTAGCGGTTACCAAAAGAGCTCTTTCTAAGTGGTTAACTGATTGTATCATCTATGTCTATGATTCTTCAGATCAAACTCTTTTGCACAAACCCAAAGGACATTCCACAAGGTCAGTGTCTACATCCCTGGCTCATGCAGCTCGCCTACCACTAGACGCTATTTGTGCGGCTGCTACTTGGTCTAAACCACATACATTCATTTCTCATTATAAGGTAGACAAGGTTTCTAGGGACAGGGCAACCTTTGGTTCCACTGTGCTCAAGAACGTCCTTCCGTGAGTTCCTCAGGAACAAGGAGCTAGGGACGCTACCCATGTGTAAGAACAAACGGCGAGATTGAACACTATCACATATAGAAGTTATGTCCTTACCATAACGTTCCATGTGGAGTGTTCATCTCGCCTTTGTTCTTACATTCCCACCCTTAGGAAGAACGTTCAGTTTGGTGCCTGGTCTGGGGCATTCTGCATTCTGCTTCTGCATTGCAGTTGTTGTATATATAGTTGACATGTATATATATGTATATATATAGACTCTTAGTTTCTGTGCATATGTGATATTGGCATGAGTGTGCTCCCTCTGACTGCTGGTTTGCTTGCAAACTAGATCTGAGGTAAAGGCAGAGGGGGATTGTGGGTATTAGGTTGTCTCGAGCTTCTTCTCGATGCAGAGCTTGCAAGCGGCCGACACGGAGCCGAGGATCGGCTCCGAACCCATGTGTAAGAACAAAGGCGAGATGAACACCCCACATGGAACGTTATGGTAAGGACATAACTTCTATTTATATGCTATTTATTAATTGTTTGTTTTTGGAAGAAGTTTGAATAGGATGAGGGTATTAAATGTGTTCAAATTATATTTATTAAATGTAAGAAGTTACAAAACTATTTTGGTTTATAAGTTTTTATCATGTGGAATTAACTGATTTTATTAATCTTGTTGCTTTTAATGTTGATTGAATTGTTTTAATTGATGTTATTACGGAGGGTATAAATACAGATGGATGTGGTTGCTTTTCATTTTCTGATGAAGTTGATGACGAAAACGTGCTGTATCTGTACAAGCGTTAGCGTGGACAATAAACTGTGTCTGGATTTTGCATTTACATTGTTCGTGTTCATTCCTGGTTGGTGGTGCTTACTATTGTTTCTTGGTCTTTTTGTGCGCACCATTGGTCCTTTTTTGCGTTTATATGATGAGAATGCCAAAGAAGCTGAAAAGTAAGGTGTATAAAACAGTGGTGCCACCAGTACTGCAGTGTGGTACAGAAACATGGGTAGTAAAGGCAGAGCAGTTGAGGAAGCTAGAGGTGATGGAGATGAAGTGTCTGAGATGGGAGTTATGGTGCACACTGTGGGACAGATGAAGAAATGAGGCAGTAAGACCAGAAGCCAGAGTAGCTCCAGTTGCAGAAAAGGTGAAAACAAGTTACGGTGGTTCAGGCACTTGTGCAGGAAAGCAGAGGACAATCTGGTGAAGAAGATTTGGGACAGACAGGAAGAAGGTAAGAGTAAAGAAAGGCATCCAGCAAAGTGGTGGATGGACTGTGCGAGAAAACCTACAATTGTCAGGCATAAGTGTCGAAAAAGGCAAGACAGTGGCATTGAATAGAGAGAAATGGCAACAGTTGACATGACACCCTGATCCCTTGTAGAACATTGGAAAAAGGGGGTTGATGATGATCTTAATCAGCTCAGAACTTTTCCTCCCTTTATAGAAATGTCTTCCATCCCTTGGAAGGAAAGCAACTAGCAAAGTCAGTATTAGATCAGCTTTTTCATTCAGGGGCCATAGACACAGTCTGTTAAAGGAATAAGGAAAGGTGTTTTATTCTAGGCTTTTTTCCTGATCCCAAAGAAGAATGGCCCTAGAAGTATTCTAAGTCTTGAATAATATGAACAAATTGAGGTAACTTTGTTCAAGATACTGACCCTTAAAGCATTTATTCTGCTGCTCTTTATACAGGTTGGCATGCTAACCACAGAGCTAAAGGATGTATGCCAGCACATAGTATTTGCAAATGCCAGTTCACAAAAAGATCTGCTGGCAGTTTCTGAGGTTCAAAGCAGGACACTAACTTTTCCAGTTCACTTCCCTTTTGTGTCTTTCCATGGTGTCCATAGTTTGTTCAAAATGTATGGCACCAGAATGTACCCATCTCTGATTGTGGTGATTTTTTTTTTTTACCCTTGCTTGGATGATTGTCCCATTAAGGCAGCTTCCATGGGAAAAGTACAGAGGATTGTTCTCATTAAGGCAGCCTCCACGGAAAAAGTACAGAGGGCTGTGGAGTAGTGTTGTGTCTTGTCTATTCAGTCTGAGATTTTCCCTAAACCTGCTTAAGTCATACCTTTCACCAGGGAGGATGAAGGCATTCATGGGCACTGTTTGCTTGCTGGACAAAACAAGCATTTCTAGGACAAAGCCCTAATTTGTGTATTTTTTTCCTGAAGCTTAGCCCTTGGACCACAGTGTCATTATGGATGTTCCTGAAAGGTGTAGTCTTGTGTGTCATGTCAGTGTTCATCCTTATCATTCAACTTGCCAGGATGGACATGAGAAAAGTCTAGTAGTGTTTGAAAAAAAAAAAAAAAAAGCCTGCAAAAGAAAAAGACTACCTACAAAACAAGAGGCAACACTTGATTTTGTCTATCAAGTAGGGTTCAAATGGTGGCCCGAAAGGTGGAAAGAAAGTAAGAGAATGTCCAACATTACATTACTGTTGCAGTATTCTAAGCTGTTCTGGTTGTATCCTGACAAGGATATGACAAATCAGTCAGCTTATCAAAGCTAAAAGGCACCTTCTACACACACTAACTACCAGAGCTCAAGCAGAGCTCCATACAAAATCATTTAGAGTGCCAAAAGCTTCAGAGCTTTCTTACCGCTGAAGTGAGTGTGCTCCTTCTGCAGGCTTTATAGATCATATGTCAGCTTACAATCCTGCAAAACTGGGCAAGTGGGCAGGTAAGTCCCCTTTCTGGGGAAAACCTTCCAATATATTATTTTTCCGAGTGAAACTTGTGTTTTTTCTGTAAAACTAATATTATTTACGTTTGGAAATGTATTTTGTTTGAACTCTCATTCTGTACCAGGGATATTAAACTGTGAATGCGTGTGGAAGCAGGTTTTGATTAAATCTCCTTTCTTTTAGAGAATTTGTGTTTTGGGGGTAGGACGTTGTGCGTTTGGGGACTGTCAGGGGTTTCTTTTATTTATTTTTAACTCAGAAACTAATGTCTTTGAGGCTTCTTTTGTGGTGGGACCTATGGAGTTACAGTTCTCATCTGTTCTTTGTTCTCTATCTGCAAGAAGAAACTGTCAGGGAGTGTTAATGGCTCCAGTTTTGCCTCAGCTGCTTGATGGGTAACTCTACTGTGCCTGGCTTATGTTCCTCAAACTGCTCCTCATTTTCCCTGGTCCCTTTGGTATAGCACCTTTAGCCACTCGGTACTGGGGAATAGGCCCATTCTTTGTAGCTGCAGGATTGCCCTCCATGGGCAAGGGAGAGCAACTGTTGTCTGTCTTGGGAGAAAGGGGGAAGTTAAGGTTTACAGCATACCTGGGGAAAGGGAGTTTAAGCTTTGGAGTAGTGAGCTTGCTATGGGTCAGTCCTTTTCAGAGAGTTTCCCAGGCAAAAAAAACAAAAAAACTTGTCTTTTCCTTTTTCAGTGGAGAGGGAAGTTTGATGGAATTTGCTGGGGCATTGATTTCTTCTTGTACTTTACATACCCTCTTTATGTGACTGATTTTCAGTTAGAAGAGCAGGGAATTTTGGGAGAATGTTGTACTTCCAAGATTTTCCTCTCTCAGAATCAGAATCTTCAAGTTGTAAAGTGTTGCTTTTGATTTTCATCTAGGAGATCTTTCTTTATCTGAAACTTTTTTTAAAATGAGTGAGTTTCTTTTTTTTAGTGGGATCAGGATTTCTATTTCCCAGCAAAGGTGCTGTTCCTTTTGTTTTATTTCCATTCAAAAATGTTTTCCTGATAATTTACAGTTTACCTAATAGTCATCCTCTTGCCTCTAGGTTATATCAGACACAAAAATATTTCTTGTCTAACCCTAAAGCAGACCCTGCAGTATTTTTCCTAGTCAAAACTGCTTCTGTTGGACAGATTGGTAATGAAAATCCAATTCTGTCTGATGAAGATGAGAAAGTTTTTGACCAGTTTGAGAAGAAAGTTTATTCTTCTGCCACTTTAATGTTCAGATAGCTTTTATTTTTTGAAAACATTAATGTTAACCTTTCTCTTTTGAGGTGAGAAATTACTTGAAATGTCTCTTTTTGTATCTCCTTTTTATGTTATTAAACATGCCTTAAAGTGCTCTTACGATGCAGCTGATCCCTGGGCTGCTGCTTCTGGGTCATTTATAAGATTTGTTTATGTTCTTCCTAAAGATGTTAAAACTGTAATTTTAAATTCTTCCCTGTTTTGCCCTTCTGCATCTGAGTTGCTTAAGAGATTTGATGAGAGAGGAAAGTTGATTCAAGAGATGACCCAAATTGTCCAATATACATTTTATAAAGCAATTCAAGCAACATGCTGCCAATAAACAGGATTTTAGTAAACAGTGGCAAGGAGACCCCAAAAAGAAAGGGAAAGCCTCTCAAAACCAAGGACAGTTCAGAAGATCAGAATAACTATTTGTCTTTTCAGGGTGATTGATAAATGAATACACAGAATAGCAGAAAGTAAGTTGGAGATGAGCAATTCAAATTAGGATGTTGCACAACTGACCGGATGTTTGCAGTGAGATAGATGCTGGAGAATAAGTTGGAGTTGAGGAAAGAGTCCAACTGGGCACTTGTAGATGTGGAGAAAGTATATGACTATGTCCCTAAAGCTGATTTGGGCAGTTCTGCAATGGTTTGAAGTCCAGGAAACATTGATCATATTAGTGCAGGTCATGTACAAAGACCCATTGACACAAGTATGAACAGTGCTTGGACACACAGAGGGGTTCCCAGTGGGAATGGTTATAGGTTCATAGGTAAATACTAGGCTAGCTGACCTTGTGGGCCATTTTAAGCCTAGCCAGATTCCCTTTTTGTGCTCAAATTAACCTATGCCATTTGGTTAGAGATTAGCCTTGCTCATCCTGTGGTCTATAATTATATGTGGACAGACTGAAATCATTGTCATTTTACTCTGTCATACCAGCTGCTTTGTGGCTACCTGTGCCTTGCATATAGAGCAATCTCTGATCCATCTTTAATGGAAATGCTGCACATTCTTAAGTCAAATGGCACACGGGTCACTCTCAAAGGACCTTAACCGGGTATGTGACATCAACAGAAATTGCTGGAGAAACCGATTTGTTTCACAGAGGTTGTCCCACCTTTGGAACAAGCTTCCCATTCATGTTAAACAAAGGCCCTCGTTGGCCCTATTTAAGCGCAGTTTGCATGGTTGGATGGGTAACCCGAAATTTACTCTGGAGTTCCACCTGTGTCCCTCTTGGACAGGGACAATTAGGTGCTGATTTTAGTGTCTGTTTGAAATAGACACCCTTGGGAACATGGGTTGAACTTGGCTAGGCTTGTAAGGGCTCTGATGCCGTTAGTGTAGTAATGTCCTATGATCCTGTGAGATTAATTGGGATCTTACCATAGATAATTTAGAGGGGCCCATGAATGGGATAAAGCATTTAGGACCTTTTAGCAGTTGGTAGGATACCGAGTATAGTGACAAGGCATTGAGTCGGTCCATGTCGGATGTGTTGTTTTGGCCTTTTATCCTTTTAGTAAAGTATCTTTGTAGGCATTCCAGTTGTTGCATGGGGGCATTATATTCAATAATTGGCCTAATGAGGGCTTGGTAAAGAGGGGGCAGTGACATCCCTAGATCTAGACACAATCCCGTTGTTTATAAGCTGTGCAGTATAGAAGGACTGTCTTACAACAGTGGACACATGTTACATGTTGAAAAGTTAGGCTGCTGTCCACATAAGTTCTCGAATCCTTAACAACTGGGTCAGTTCTTGGGGGCGTATTGTCAGTGTGGTAGTTCCCCAGGGTAGATGACTCCCCAAAGGATCTATTAATGCATTGTTTGGCATTTTGTTTTAGTCCAGGATTTTGGCACCAGTTATTAGAATACAGGTATGCATCAGTGTTGCTGTGAGACCACTGCTACTCATACTGATAAAGGACTACATTAGCAAACAGGATGGAGGAGACAGGTCAACAAAGCTGCTGTGTGCAGACAGTGAGGCATTACATTCAGACTCAGAACAGGATTTTTAATAAATGATGGAATGGAATGCAAAACTGAAGGCACATAGTTTAAAAACTTAGTACAGACAAGACAGTTGTCATGGCAACAGGTTAGATCAGAAGAAGCTGAGAGTTGAGGTAGAAGGTGAAAGTAGTGGAACAGGTTGACATTGTCACGTATCTGGAATGATGATTGAGGTGAAGGGAACTCTAAATTAGAAGGTCAGAGCTAATATCACAGTGGTGGCAGCCAACTGGCACAGTGTTTCAGGGGTAATGTATTTCAGAAAAATGCCAAAGAAGTTGGAACGTAAGGTGTAGAAAACAGTGGTGTGGCTAGTACTTTTGTATGGCGCAAAACCTGAGCAATTGAAGCCAGAGCAGTTGAAGCTAGATGTGATGTAGATGAAGGGCCTGAGATTGGTGGTAAGATGCACACTGTGGTACAGACAAAAACAGTGTTGACATCAGTGCAGAAACCAAAGTAGCCGTGATTACAGAGAATATCAAAGAGAACGGATTAATCATTCCGGCTCATGTTCAGGCAGGAAGGCAGAAGATGATTTGGTGAAGATGATTTGGGAGAGACAAGAAGGCAAGAGGAAACAGACATCCAGCAAAAGAGATATTGTGTGAGAGACCTACAACAGTCAAGCATGACTGTCAAAGACTTTTGGAGAGTAGCACTGAATCAAGTGAAGTGCCAAAAGCTGACCGAACACCCATACACCATGTAGAAGAATTGAGGAGGAGGGGTTAATGATGGTGATGATGATGACTACACCATGTAGAAGAATTGAGGAGGAGGGGTTAATGATGGTGATGATGTTGACTACACCATGTAGAAGAATTGAGGAGGAGGGGTTAATGATGGTGATGATGACTAATTAGGGAGAAGCATCTTGAATTATAAGCATTTTATTCTGAAACCCATGCACCTTGACGGTCTGTTCTCAAAACAGTTTTAAGTGGGGGATAGGTGTTGAAAATTACAGCCATCTGCATACACTTCTAAATGTAGTAATTTAACTTTCATGGTTACATTAAATGGAGTTTTGTTGTGCCTGAGTTGTATGTCATGTTAGGATCATAGATTAATGAGTTCCCTTTAGGTCAGTGCATTTACTTTAACAAACAATAAGTTCAATGAAAATAATTCTTTATTCCATACTCCTATTACTGTCTTGTCACTTCTGCATTATTTTCTCGAGTATTAAGAAAGTATCTAGTTGGGATTTGCATTGTAAAGCTACAGAAAGGACGGTGGTAACAGTTGGCAAACATTCAGTACAATGAAAGTGATTCTTCACTGCAGTCATAGGTTCATAGGTTGGTACTAGGCTATCAGCCCTAGGGCCTATACAAGCCTAGCCATAACAATTCCCTGGCTATTTCTTCCCACATTATTTACTTTCCTGGACCCCTGTCTAGCAGGGCGACTGACGTGATCCCTGGGGTGAATTTCCTTTCTCCCATCCAATCGTCAAGGTTCCTTTTGAAGAGGTCCAAAGAGGCACTCTGCTTGACATGTATGGGCAATCTATTCCAGAGTCTGGGGAGTCTCTGGGTCAGGAACCTATCCCTCCAGCATGTTTTGTTTATTGTGATGACAAGGTTTAGATCCCTGGAGCGTGTAGCTCTGAGGGATTGGGATTTCTTTAAGTGTAGCATGTCCAACAGCTCTGGGTTTGACATGGCCTTGTATGTTAAGCTGAGATCGCCTCTGAGTAGACGATATGCGACAGAGTATAGCTGGAGTATTTAAAGGCGGTCAGCGAGGGCATCTGCTTGAGGCCTGTGATTCTTTTAGTGAGGTATTTCTGAGGCCTTTCCAGTTGTTGCAGATGTCTTGAGAGGTACATACCAAATGGGGCGTTGTATTCTATAATGGGTCTAATGAGGGATGAGTACAGTGGGACAATGACCTCCTTTTTTCTGGATGAAAAGCCCTTCGTGATGAGGTGTGCCACATAGAAGGATTTCCTGACTGTTGTGGCGATGTGGTTATCGAAGGTGAGACCACTGTCCACCTGTGTCCCCAAGTCTCTTATCACACTTTCTGTGTTTAGTGTACTGCCACTTATATGGTAATTCATGGATACATGTTTTTTCCCAAAGGGGATAACAATACATTTCTTGGCATTGAGCTTGAGCCCATGGCTCTGGCACCAAGCATCTGTTTCTGTAAGGCCCTTTTGTAGAGTATCCACCTCATTTGGGGATTCAATAATGGCTCCCAGTTTGCAGTCATCTGCAAACTTTGTTAGCCAGAGTCCCTTAGTGTTGACCTGTACTTCAGAGAAGTAGATGCCAAACAAGAGCGGCCCCAGGACTGAACCCTGAGGTACTCCACTTGTCACTTGTCTGGAGCTGGATTTGGAGTCAGCTACTTTTATAGTGTGGGTTCTATCAGTAAGCCATTTAGCAACCCATTGGGTGACATAGGGATTAATGCCCAACTTAGTAAGTTTATCTATGATTCCAGAGTGGGGAATCTGTAATATCCTTTCTCGACTTATCAGCGTATTAAGAAAATTTGAAAATGTTTAGTTGTGGTTGGCACTATAAAGCAACACAAGTTTTTTAGAAGAAGTTTGACCTGAAAATAGATGTTCTAAATGCATGTCTTATTTTGAAGTATGTACAGTACTTCAACATATCTGTTTCTTAATTCTCAGGATATGGAAACTCAGCAAGTTGCTGAGACAGAATCCACCAGAGAGCAGGTCCAGGAACTGCAGGAACAAATTTGTTTGCTGAAAAGGAGTAAACAGGACTCAGAAACTGAACTAGAAAAACAGAAACAGGTAAACTTACAGTAACTGTTGGTGCACTGTAAGCGTTAATCCAGAAAAATTGTTTGCACATTGAAGCTAAAGAAGTCCTATGTTCTTCGCTTATACAGTTAGTACCAAAATGGTTTCATTGCAGAGAGATGCCAGTTTCTCTCAAGTCTCCTGTTACTATATGCATAGAGTAAACTTCTGTTTATGCTTCTAACTAATCTATATAATTTTTTTTTTAATTTTAGTAGATGGTAGCTTTTTCAGTGTTTTTCTAGTTTATAGTTTTTTTATTATTAATTTAGTTTGATTAGTTAAGTTAGTGTTATTCTTTCCATTATTATTTGGTTGGCAGAATTGGAAACACTTTCTAAGTAAAACTTGTATGTGCTTACTTGGCTCCTTATGTGTTGTTAATAATATTTCAGGGTTGCAAATTAATTTCATTTTATTGTGTCAGAACTATGGCTCTTGGGGAGATTGTTTGTAGTGAATAGATTAAGGGGTACTTATCAAAATATAGTTAAGTGCATTGTTTTCCATTATTAATGGATGACTCGATTTTATAGTAATAAGAAGTATTTAAAATTGTAATGAAGAATATTCCCTGGAAGGCTGTTGCCAAGGTGTTAGTGAATGTCTAAAACTATGTAAACTGGAACTGCTTAAAAATGCTTTTTTGACATATCTTTGTCTTTAGCCTTTTTTTGTTGTCCTTGATCCTTGGCAGAATCGTATGTGGTTGTTTTTTTGGGGCCTACATTCTTCGAATCACATTTTTTGACCCACAGTGGCACCCTTATAAATAGAGCTCATCCTGGCATTATTGAAAATGCCTTTGTTCAAGACCTCCCAAGTGCTTTGGTGGTTACAAGCTCTCCATTCAAGAGTACCGTAGGAACTGTATCTGTGTAGAACTTTTACATGGTATCATTTTCACTGGGGGTCAGCTTAGTAACTCATCCATCTGAAGTAGTTTACTTCATTTGGTCTTCAACCTGTGGGATACCGGATCCGTATCGGAACCGAGTTGGGAGTCTTACTAGCATCTGCTCTGAGCTCCAAGCTCCTCCCCTTACCCATAATACACCTCCACTACCTTCCAACCTCCAGATCTTGTTTGCCGTGGCTAGCTGAAGCATCGTGATCTCCAGAGCTCCAGGTAGTAAGTGGGTTTAAAGTCTTTAGAAAGTCTTTTTCCTCCTCTACTATAATTAGGTTAGTGTGGGTTCCCCTTCTCCTCCCCTTGCTTGGTTCGTCGAGTTATCTATCTTTAGTGTTTAGCTTAGTTTTAGTAGTTTGTCAGTGTGTTGCTACCCCTCCCACTCTCAGTGTGTTCTGTGTGTGAGTGTGGTGAGTGGTGTGTTCAGTGAGAAAAATAATACTTCTTTTGTTGTTGTTTTTTCCACTGTTATGGCTGATAAGCCCATGTTTAAAAGATGCACTGAGTGTGGCCATAAGTTGTCCCCTGCGGATGGCCATACTCTTTGTGCAATGTGCTTGGGCGTGGCCCACCTTAGTACAGACTGCATTATATGCTCAGGTTTTAACCCGTGCGGAATTAGGGACAGGAAGGCTAAGTTTGCCCTGAAAGGCCTTCTTCCCTCTTCTGAGGCGGTTGCCTCGTCTTCGGCTTTGGTCACAGCGGCTGGTGTGGCCGCCTCTCCTTCTCTTTCCCTTGTTTCTCCTCCCTCCCAGGCTGGGACTCAACCTCCCGTGTCAAAGCCTGTGGAAGTGGAGTGGAAAAGGGGCAGGGAGAAGGAGAGAGAGGCAAGACCAAGGTCTGAGAAACACAAGAGGTCTCCGGACCTCCCTTCACCGGTTAAGACTCCTAGGATCCATGACTACCCCTGGCTCTGATCTCCGAGATTTCCCCGGAGCCGGAGGAGACACGCTGTACTTCTCAGGCTTCGGTGTCCCGACCCATACGGTCGGAGTCCGTGGCCTCGTCGAGGTCCACCCAGTCCTTATTGGAAGTCGACATGGATAAAATGATGAGGAGGTTCATTAGTACTCATATCCAGATGGGGGTCTTGCCAGCCCCCTCTCCCTGTGGAGGGGGGAGCTTGCTAACTTTTTTTTCAACCTATTTCTCCTTCTCTGATCTGTCCACCAGGTTCAGAGTACTCTGATCTGAGAATGGCTTTAGTCAGGGGGTTGGCGCTGATGGTAACTGCTTCCTTGACGCTGACAGCTGCCTGGAGTGTGTCGGATCTGACCAGACCGGATCCAAGCCGCTCTCGGAGATGGACCCTTGGGTGTCAGATCCGAGGGAGTGGAACTTTTTTCATTGGCTCTGCCTTTGTCGGGCCAAATTCCCTCCCTCAGAGCTCTGTCCACTTCGGGCCTGGCATCGATTCTCTTGTTGGACCCGGGGACACCGGCCTCCTTATTGGTTCCACAGGCGGTTCGCTCTCCCTCGGTGTTCAACGTGGCAGAAAGGGATGTTCATCGTGCATACAGCTGCATTCATAACAGATGGGTTTTCCTGCCGTCAGGCGGTTCCTCGGTCAGCCGAATTCCAAAGTCTAGGTCCGGCGTCGGTTGTCGTCGCTTCCTCCCTGACGTCAGTGCGACAGGGGTATAAAAGATCCAGCCGACACCATTTTCTTCAGTCTTTCTTGCCACGCGGTGCCCGAAGCAGAAGCAGTTCGCAAGTGCCGGTCGGCCAGCTCCTGAGATTACGAATATTTTTCAACCGTAGTCTTCTTGAAAGCTAAGTACCCCGTTGGGGAAACTTTTCTTGCCTCAGACTGATGTCAGACAAAGTTAATAATTGCATTTCTTGTGGGAAGCAAATTCCGCATAAGGATTTTCATTCCCTCTGCATTCCTTGCCTAGGCCCAGACCACGACGTCGCGGCCTGTCGTTTTTATGCTACATTCAACAGACGCACTATTAAGCATCGGGCGGAGTTCGCCCAACACTATTTTGGCAAAAAGTTTAATTACATTATGTCATCGGATACTCCGACTCCAGTGATAAGTAAAAGGCGCAAAGATAAGGACCGACATACGAGGTCCGCAACTTCTACCGACACCACGCCAAAACCGACTACAGGTGCTCCGGTTCTCAGTGAGGCGCCTACGCAGCCCCTGACTACCTACGACACTTCATTGGCGGTGTCTTCTGTGCCCGAGGTCGCAGGCTCTTCGGCCCACACCCCGACTACAGATACCGAAGCCACTATTGGCGGTGAAACTCAGAGTTTAGATAGACCTGCCACCTCTCAAGGTGTCTACAGGCCTTCCTCTTCTTTTTCCATCAAGGCTTTCACTAAGTCTAAATCAGCCATGCATTCTAAAAAACAAGCTCCACAGGGCCCTTCTCAAGGCCCCATGCCTAAAAAGCAGATGCTCAAAATGGCTGAGGATTTGATTACTCTTATTAGGGACAAAAGACCCAGAGTGGAGGAAGAATCCCCCTCCTCGGACCAGGCCTCCATTATTTCAGAACATTCTGAAGACCAGGAACATTCTTACTCCCCTTTTGAAGATTCTGATGCAGAGGAGTCCATTCCTCTGTCTCCGAGGATTACTCTTTTGGGGAAACCTTACATACCTTGAGGGAACACTTCCACTGGGAAGGCCAAGAGTACTCAGACTCCAAGAAAAGGCTTAGAGATTTCCTCTTGCTCCCTCAGCACAGGCCTCTGGCTATACCTCCTGTCTTAGACATTCTAGATGACGTGTATTCAGAGGCCTGCCTTAACCCAGATTCTTTACCTCCAGCTCCAGTCAAGCCTGACGGGTATTACCGGGTTCCTGACTCACACCAATTCCTATACAAAAGCCATGCGGCTGACTCAGAAACTATATCACAGGGTCCCAAGGGAATTAAGGCCTCCACTGCTAAAAATCCATTACCTTCAGAGAGAGATTCCAGAGCTTTAGAGAGGTGGGGATAAAGGTTTACACCTCGCCACCTTAACCATGAGGGCATTAAACTGTCAGTTCCATATGTTAAAGTACCAACAATTTCTGTTATCACAGTTGAGAAACAAAATGTCACAACCTGAACAACCAGACTTGAAGGAGTTGCAGGATTTGATACATAGTGCAGAACAAGTGGGTAAACATACCTTGCAATGTGGTTTTGATGCTTTAGAGACCTCATGTAGAGCTGCTGTTACAGGATCAGTCATACGTAGGCATGCCTGGCTCAAAGAGCAAACCTTACCAGATCATGTCAAAGCTAAATTGCTAGATGCCCCTCTGCAAAAAGATGTATTGTTTGGTGTTAAAGCTGAGGAGGTATTAAAGAAAATGGAGGAGAAGGCAAAATCAGTGCAAACAGTAAAAGATTTCCTACAGGTACAACCTCCACGTTTCAGTAGAAACTGGCCTTCTAAAAATTGGTCCTTTCCAGCCACGGACAGACCCCAAAGAGGTAGATACAGGCGCCCGAGGGGCAGAGGGCAATCTCTAGGATCATTTAGAGGCAGACAATGGCAAGCACCCACACAAAGAGGTGGTGAGGATAGTTCACAGCCATTCAGAAAGCAGAACCAATGACTTTCCCCTTTGCATGCCAAGCAAGGCTCAAATGGCAGCACCTTTAGGCGGAAAACTGGCATTATTTTCGAAAAATTGGCATATTGTCACAAAAGACAAATGGATCCTGGACATTATAGACAGAGGCTACAGATTTCACTTTCACACCCTTCCAAAAATGAGAGGCATGCCAAACCTGCCACACAATCAAAGGGCAGAGACACAGAAACAAATTTCAGATCTCATGGACATGAAAGCTATTCAAGAGGTACCTGTACAAGAACAGGGTCAAGGTTTTTATTCCAGACTATTCCTGGTACCAAGGAAGGGAAAAGATTGGAGACCTATTTTGGACCTATCCATCCTAAACACTTTTTTACTTGTACCAAAATTCAAGACGCTCACATTACAGCAGCTTCTTCCCATGCCTGGCAAGGAGTCTTGGCTGGTAACATTGGACCTCAAGGAGGCATACCTGCATGTCCCAATCAGACAAGATTGCAGAAGATACCTCAGATTTCTTGCAGGTTCAACCCATTATCAATTCTCTGCATTGCCCTTTGGCTTATCTACTGCGCTTAGAGTGTTCACGAAATGCCTGGCATCAGTAATCGCCTACTGCAGTCTTCAAGGGATACAAATATACCCTTATCTGGACGACTGCCTGATCCAAGCGGACAGCAAGCACATACTTCTGAAACATCTGGTGTTTGTAATAATGTTGTTGAATTCTCTGGGATACACAGTCAACAAAAAGAAATCAAGGGTAATACCCTCTCAAACAATTTTCCTGGGTGCCAGCTTGGATACAAACACCCAGATGGCCTACCTCACGCCAGAGAAACAAGGGCAACTATCTCAATACTTCAGAAAACTGGCAACTTTCACCAGGCTGACTGCAAGGAAAATCCTGCAGGCTCTGGGATTCATGGCATCTTGCATCCTACTAATCCCATGTGCAAAGCCGCATATGAGGAAACTTCAATGGTACCTAAAAAACCTATGGTCTCAACACAGCCACAATTTGGAAACAATAATACTACTAATTCCATGTCTTCAAAAGGAATTTCTGTGGTGGGCTCAAGCATGCCAAAGAAACACAGGTCTCCCATTCTGCAAGCCTCAAGCCAATCAAATCATCACAACAGACGCCTCGGACTACGCCTGGGGGGTGCACATGACAGATCGGTGCATTCAGGGCAAATGGTCCCAAAAAGAAAAGCACCTACACATCAATCAGAAGGAAATGCTAGCAGTAATAAATGCTATTATAGCTTCCAAGGACCTACTGCATCCAGGCCAGCTGTTGATAAGGACAGACAACACCACAGTAATGTGGTACATAAACAAACAGGGAGGTACCCATTCATACCCCCTATGCAGGCAAGCCATGTCTCTTTGGAACATGGCTCTAGAATTACAAATCGAGCTTCAAGCACAGTACCTGCCAGGCAAGGAAAACACACTGGCAGACAACCTAAGCAGAAATATGACAGATCCACACGAATGGAAGTTGCATCCTCAAGTTTTCACAAGGATAACTCAAGCATGGGGAAGGCCAGACATAGATCTCTTTGCCTCCCACAGAAATCACCAATTGGCAAAATTCTGCTCAAGGACCTTTCATCCACAGGCCTGGAAGGTGGACGCACTCTCCTTCAGTTGGGTAACAATGACAGTTTATGCCTTTCCACCTCTCCCTCTGCTGCCCAAAGTTCTATAAAAAGACAGAGCAGACAGACCAAAGATGATTCTCATTGCTCCAGACTGGCCAAGACAACACTGGTACCCACTCCTGAAAAGCCTGACGCATTCCCCACCATGGATCCTGCCTCTAATGCCTCTTCTACTGACTCAGCACAACTTCAAAACTCTACACAGTCAGCTGAAAACACTCAATCTGGCCGCATGGAAGATTCCTTAAATTCACAACAGGCCCTACTCTCCAAGGAGGTGCAGGATGTCATTTTGGAGGCCAGAAGACCTTCTACAAGAAAAGCCTACTCTGCAAAATGGAAATGGTTTTGTGCCTGGAATGAGAAAAAGGGTCAGAATCCAGGAATACTAAATTTACCCCAAATATTACAGTACCTAGCTGAGATGCTAAGCATTGGACTTTCATTCTCCTCCATCAAAATCCATGCCTCAGCCATTTCTGCAAAATACAACACTGATCCTCCTTTATTCTCTCACCCCCTCTTAAGACAGTTCCTCAGAGGGGCTAAGAATATAAAACCCCCAAGAAACAACCAGTACCTGCTTGGGACCTCAGTTTCATACTAGAAAAACTGACCTTGCCTCCTTTTGAGCCAGCTGCTTCAACAGAACTACAATACTTGTCTTGGAAAACAGCCTTCCTCCTGGCAATCACTTCAGCTCGCAGGGTTTTGGAACTACAAGCCCTCATGGCTGTGCAGCCTTTCATCATTTTCCATCAGGACAGAGTTACCTTACGAACCAATCCGTCCTTTATGCCAAAGGTAGTATCCAGGGTAGCCTTGAATCAGGCTATCCACTTACCTACCTTCTACCCTAATCCTCAAAACAAAGGGGAAAGACTGCTACATTCCTTGGACATTCACAGACAGCTGCGTTATTATTTGGACAGAACAAAGCCTTTCAGAAAATCAGAGCAACTCTTTGTGTCCTATGCTGCAGGAGTTCAAGGAAAGCCTATTTCCAAACAGACAATCTCAAAGTGGATAGCCCACTGCATACGCTTTTGTTACTCTTTTCATGGTAAATCTGTACCTGCAGGCATCAGATCTCACTCCACAAGGGCCACAGCTACCTCTGCAGCTTTCCTCAGGGGGGTTCCTACCAAAGATATTTTGGAAGCAGCCACTTGGAGTTCCGTACATACCTTCTCCAAGCACTATCACCTACCATTATACTCCAAATCTAGAGCAGGCTTTGCCACTGCAGTCTTGCAGGGCATCCTGGCTCCTCCTAGTTCCACCTAGTGCCTACCACCCCTTTTTTAGCTTTGGGATTCTACCCATCTGTTATAAATGCAGCTGTATGCACGATGAACATAGTACAGTTTTGCACCTACCATAAATGTAGATGTTCAAGTGCTAATACAGCTGCAGTCCAGGTTTCCCTCCCTCCTTCCCCTCTAGGGGTATTCTTTTATGGTGCATTTGCTTGCAACTACTGTTTTTTGATTATATTTCATTGCATTATTACATAACTTTATGTATTGCCTTCCTTCTGGGGGCACCTGACATCTGGGGCAAGAAAAACTGAAGAAAATGGCGTCGGGTGGATCTTTTATACCCCTGTCGCACTGACGTCAGGGAGGAAGCGACGACAACCGACGCCGGACATAGACTTTGGAATTTGGCCGACCGAGGACCCGCCTGACAGCAGGAAAACCCATCTGTTATGACTGCAGCTGTATTAGCACTTGAACATCTACATTTATGGTAGGTACAAAACTGTACTTTCTCTCCACTGGATCAAGACCCCTGACTGTCTCCTCGGACTCTGCCCAGACCCCCTCGGCTCTTTCTACGATTCCCATTATTTTACCAGAGGGACAGCCCGTGCTCGAGGCGCCCCAGACGGTTCCCCCTGAGGACCAAGTGGCTTACGAGTTCCCCGGAGAGCCCCACTGGGATGTGCCTCACAAGCATACGTGCAAGAGGAGGCACTTTGACTCCCCTGAGTCCCTCATCGAGGATACGGACTTGGATGATGGGGAAAGTTCCCCCAGGTCACCTCCCGAGGGTGTCTCCTTTGGAGACATTATGGAAATCCTTCACCAATGGGGAGGTTGGTCTGCTCCCAAACAGTCTTCTGACGAGTCAGTTTTCCTGGAGACTTTCGGCACGGGCCCACCTACTTCCTTGATGTCCCCTCCCACAGATCCCTTGGTAGATCTGGTCACCTCGCGGGCATGGAAGGAGCCGGACACTGTGGAACCAATTCCCAAAAGACCTGACAAGATTTTCAGTCCACCTTCTGATAGGCCAGCATGGAACAAGGGCTCCGCCATAGATGCTATGGTGGTAGCAGCAGCCACAAAGAAGGAACTAGCCCAGGAGAGTTCCTCGGTTCATCCTCCTGACCAAGAGTCACAGATGATGGACTACTTAGGGAAGTGGGTTTACGCTTCAGCTACTTTTTCTATTAGGGAGCTGAACTACCTGGCACATTTCATGAGACTCCAACGTGACCTGGTAAAGGAGCTTGTGTAGTCTCCCCCTAAGTCCATGCCACAGGAGGACAGGGACTCATTCTCCGCAAGGATGGCCACAGTCTCCAACACGTCCATGCCACTCCTTTCACATGCTACTGAAGGAGTGGCTAGGGTGGCTGGGTCTGGCATGTTCATGAGGTGCAACGGCTGTCTCAGACTATGTCAATTCTTGGAACCTTTTAAGGCATCCTTTACCAATGCCCCTTATGAAAGCTCTACTCTTTTTGGTAAGTCCGTCAAAGAGACGTTAGTCCAGAGTGAGAAGGATGGGAAGACACTGTCTGCTGTCGGGATCTGCTTCTCTAACCCTCAAAGGTCCTTTTCTCTGAACCAGAGAGGGCAAAAGATGTAGTTCCGGAAGTCCCAGTATTCTCGGGACACTCAGGGCTCTTCTTCCCCCAGAGGCAGAGGGGGACAGAATGGATGCCGGCCCAGAGGCAGAGGGGGTCCGAGGAATTTTGGGTCTCAGACAGACCCAGACAGCAACCTTGAGGGGTGGCCCAACTGCTGTACTCTGGAGGCAGTAGAGGGGCAATTGTCCTTGCACCTGGCGGCATGGGAGTCCATAACATCAGACCGCTGGGTGCTTCAGATCATATCCAGAGGATACTCTATCCCCTTTGTGGGTCCTCCCAACTCTCCCAACCACCTCCTGGATGTACGCAAAGGGAGGCAGCAGCACAGGAAATTTCCAAGCTGTTAAAAAAAGAGCCATCGAAACCATCCCCCCATATCAGTCTGGATCGGGCTTCTACTCTAGGTTCTTTTTAGTGCCAAAGGGGACAGGGGACTTGAGGCCTATTCTGGACCTATCTACCCTGAACCTGTCAGTTGCCAAAGAGAAGTTCCCGGATGGTCACACTACAGTCCATCATGCCGTTCCTGCAAGAGAGCGACTGGATGTGGTCGTTAGACCTCCAGGATGCTTATTATCACATAAAAATGCACAGAAGCTCCAGGAGATTCCTACACTTCTGGCTAGGAGTCAATCATTACCAATTTCGAGCCCTACCCTTTTGTCTCACCACAGCCCCCAGGGTGTTCACCAAAGTGATGGCGGTGGTAGGGGCTCACCTGAGGCTTCAGGGGATTCAGGTCTGTCCGTACCTAGACGATTGGCTCCTCACTGCTCCCACAAAGCATCTACTTTCTCAAACCAGGGATTACTTCTCAACACTTGCCCTGCATTTGGGGATCACAAGCAATGCATCCAAGTCACTACTAGATCCTGTCCAGGTGATGACTACATTGGTGCAAGGATAGATGCATTACAGTGCAAAATCTTTCTGACCTCAGGGAGAGTACAGAACCTGAGGATGCATGTCTCTCTAATCTACCATTCTCCTCTTCCAGCAGCAGAGTCAGTGTTGAGGGCTCTAGGTTCAATGGCGGCGACCGTAACACTTTTCCCGTGTGCCCGATTACATATAAGAATTCTGCAGTGGACACTAGCTGTACAGTGGTCCCTGTTGGAACTTCCATTGTCATATCCGATGCAACTAATTTGAGTCTGTCAGTCGTCCCTCATATGATGGATGTGTTTTCCGGACATCTTGGAGGGACGACCCTTTGTTCGAGCCCCTGCCAAAGCCCCAGTGACCATGGACACCTCCCAACTTGGGTGGGGGGGGCATTAGTCGGGCAGGACAGTCCAAGGCCTGTGGTCCCCTGTATAGACCAGCTTGCAGATAAACGTTCTAGAGATGAGGGTGGTCCTTTTAGCGTTGCAGGCCCTTCATGCCTTTCTTCCTCTGGGAACTGTTGCAATTCAGTCAGACAACATGTCAGTGGTCTAGTATATCAACAAGCAGGGAGGGACCAGATCCTATCCCCTTTGTCACAAGGCCATGAGAGTGTGGGAATGGGCAATCTCCACCTGCCGTTTTCTTATCGCAGCGCACATTCCGGGACGGTCCAACCTTCTAACGGACAGGTTAAGTCCGACTATTCTGATGCCTTACGAGTGGTCTCTGAATCTTTCAGTAGCGGAACAGATCTTCCTCGAATGGGGTCAGCCTTGTTGCAATCTCTTCGCATCTCCTTCCAACGTGAAGTGCAGTGAGTTTTTCGCTCTGAATCCCCTGCCGGGGGAGTCGCCCAGAGATGCTCTAGTCCATGCTTGGCCTCCCAGTCTTCTGTATGCTTACCCTCCAGTACCTCTAATTCCGAGGTTTCTACAGAAAGCTTGTCGATTGGGGAGCAAAGTGATCCTCATTGCCCCATTTTGGCCTCACCAGGTATGCTTTCCCCTTCCTTTGGTCTCATCTTCTGGCTCCACCTTGGATATTGGATGCCATTCAGGATCTGATTTCACACCCGTCAGGGGTTCCTCATCTGAAACTGGACAGTTTAGGCTCACGGCTTGGCTGCTCCAGTTCCCATGATTGCTAGGACTCCTGGATTATCCTCCTCAGGTCTGTTTTGATAGCTGCTCATAAGTCTTCTACCAGGAAGGTTTATTGCAGTAAATGGAAACTTTTTTCTTTTTGGGCCTCTCAAAGGAGTTTAAACCCCTTCACGGCTCCTATTCCTGCCATTCTTGAGTTTCTAGCTTGACATTTTTCAACAAGGAGCTAGTTTCTCTACTGTCAAGGTTCAATTGGCTGCTATTTCTCATTTTCATGTGGGTGAGAATTCTGCCTCTCTAACCTCCTCCAGACTATGTAAAGCCTTTATCAAAGGGACTTTTCTGTTACACCCCCGGTCAAGGATCCTGTTCCTCCATGGGAACTTACCATGGTTCTTTGAGCTGTGGTCACTCCGCCTTTTGAACCCGCTCCAACCACAGATCTAAAATTCCTATCTTGGAAAACAGCTTTTCTGGTGGCTATTACCTCTGCGAAAACGGTTTCAGAACTGCAGACACTGTCCATCAAAGTTCCTTATGTGATTTTTCACAAAGATAGGGTTTCCCTTCGGACCAATCCATCCTTTCTTCCCAAGGTGGCGTCACCATTTAATATCAATAAAACCATCAACTTACCAGTCTTCTTTCCTAATTTTACTAACAAGATGGAATACAAACTCCACTTGCTGGATGTTCATAGACAATTGCGATCCTATTTACACAGGACAAAAACATTTCCGTAAATCTGATAGATTGTTTGTATCTTTCTATAAACCCTTTCTGGGTAAACTTATCTCCAAGGACACTGTTTCTAGATGGATTTCTTCATGCATCCTTTAGGTGTATAAGGACAGAGGCATGTCTCCTCCGTGTCAGGTGAAAGCTCATTCCACTAGGTCCATGGGCTACGTCTGCGGCCTTTTGGTCTCGAGTCTCTTTGGATGATATTTGTTCTGTAGCTACTTGGTCTTCATCTCATACATTTATTTCTCATTACAAATTGGATTTGACTTCCAGAAGGAGAACATCCTTTGGTTCTGCGGTGCTCCGGAATATCATTCCATGAGTGCCACCCAGGAGTTTAGTAGCTGGGGACTGTCCCACAGGTTGAAGACCAAATGAAGTAAACTACTTCAGATAAAGAAGGGTATGTACTCACCATAATGTTCCATCTGAGTAGTTCTACTTCTTTTGTCTTCAACCATCCCTCCCTCCTTCCCCCGGACCTTATCATATGGACAGTCAACGGGCTGCAGTTATAGGTCTCAAGTATTTGTTCAGGTCGTGTTATCAGTATAAGCATCAGCAAACTCTATCTGGAGGTTGGAAGGTAGTGGAGGGGTATTATGGGTAAGGGGAGGAGCTTGGAGCTCGGAGCAGATGCTAGCAAGATTGCCGGCTCAGATCCGATATGGATCCGGTATCCTACAGCTTAAATACAAATGAAGTAGAACTACTCAGATGGAACGTTATGGTGAGTACATAACTTCTTTTTTTCATCATGATTGAAGCCTTCCTTGCAGTCTAGAGTTTTGATTTTCTAGTTATCTACCAGAGATCTTACGTGTTGCTAGGAGAATATTAAGGTCCTGTCTAAGAACACATGGCACAAGAGAGAGAGAGATGGTTAGAATAGAGAATCTAGAGACTAAGCCAAAAACTCTTGAATGACGGCTACATTTTTGAAGTCCACCTCAGCTGCAATGACCTGTGTTCCCTTTGCTTGGCTCACTGTCCTGTAGTGATAGGTTGCTGCCATGTCAGTGTCTTTAAGCATACAAGACGTCAAGTTGAAAGGTGTCCTCTCTTCCTATTTCCTTCCCATCTAGGCACTTACTTGGGAGTTTGACTTTGGTATCAGTCACTGCTTTTTTACCCTCACACAGTTTCCTTGGAGGACATAGCATTATTGAGAGTACAGGAAGTGGAGGGAAGAGTTTTAAATGTGGAAAAGTGGTCTACAGTAGGGCAGGTGAAGAAAGTCTTTTATTATTGGATAGGGAGGGGTTGATAGGAAGTGTACTTTGGAAGGAATGATTTATAGAGATATAGCAATATCAAAAACTATTGATGTTCTTCATGTTTCACTGGGAGATCAGGTTTGGAACTTTGGAACCTGAGATCTCTAGTGACTGGGAGGTCTAGCAGCCTCTGGTTCTCAAGTGAAAAAGAGACCATTCATGGACCATAATATTGTCAGCTATCAAACCTTTTTGTTGTTGTTGTTGTGTCTTTCGGCTTTTCCCGGTTAGGGGTCGCCACAGTGGAACTCCGGTCCGCTAATGATTGGTAGTTGATTTTTACATGCCGAGTTACCAGCCCTGAAGCACAACCTTCAACGAAGGTACACCCATTCATGCATGTCTCCACGCAGAAGATGCTCTAGCTGAGAATCGAACCGGGCAGCGTCTTACTGTGAGGCGACAACGCTACCGCAGCACCACCACCGCGGGAGTTATCAAACCTTGTAGTGTTCATATTTTCATACAAAAAGGACAAATGAAAATTTGAACACTACAAGTTATCACACCTTGTAGTGTTCATATTTTCATTTGTCCTTTTTGTTTTCTTTGTTTATTGTAAGTTTTTTTTTTAAATTGTTACTATTTTAGTAAGTGTTTAAAATGTCCTTGCATTTAGACGTTTGGCATATATAGTTAAGATGGTGTTTATGTTCTCTGGATTTCATTTTACGAAACTATTTTAAAAGAAAAAAATTATGGGAAAACTTAGAGCTTCACACGCAGAAGAAATGTAATTTGAAACATCCTTTGTAGAATGAGAGAGCACCTCATATGGGAAGCCAAAAGCTATCCGACGTCCAGAAAAGGAATTCTTATTTACTGGATCTGGATGCTCCATATTGTGGTGGTCCCTCCAATTATGGGAACTGTGGAGGTTGCATTTTTAGCAGCCTCCATGGAACTGGGCATCCAGCCCTTGATCCCAAGAAGCCTGCTAGGTTCTTTAGGATCCAGGAGTCCTATAGGTTCCTGTGCAAAAGCTATGTGGTGAATCCAACAGTGGTGTCTATACATCTAGAGGTGGGGGTCAAAACGGGTGCCTGCTTCCAATGCTAAGGAAAACAGAGTGCTGGATTGGGTTGAGAGGAAAATGTACACAAATGCTACTCTGTTCTTTAGAGCCATTAATTGTCAGGTACCTTTCATCCAAATTTCAAATTGTTTTGAAGACTGGAGAGGCATCTGATGGGGACCCAAGGACAAAGTTATTAAACCTTACCGAACCTTGCAGTCAGTCAGTAAGATGGCTAAGCACTCCACCGAGTATGGTTATGATACTCTGGATGCAGCACCTAGGGCACAACTATGAGTTCAGTGATATGAAGAGCTGTCTGGCTGAGGTGGCAGCCCTGCAAAGGATGTCAAAGTGCAGCTTACTAATGCACCCTTGGAAAAGAATCTGCTGTTGGGGAACTCCACTGGAGAAGTAGTCAAACACAGAAGAAAGTGGGAAGACTTTACAGTTGGTAAGACAGCTGTTTCACTTTCCCATGCATAGGTATGACAGGAATTGCCCATCTAGGTTAGAGCTGTACTGCTGGAGGGAAGGAATAAAAGAAGCAAGCCAAATGTAAGAAGGGCCAGTATAGCAAGAAATGGCAGAGAGGCAGTAAGGAGAAGCGTGGCGGCCCTGGCATTTTGTATCCCCTAGGTAGGAACCATGACTACATACCCACCCTCCAACCAAGCCTTGTCCCCCTGTCCATCCCACACACTAAGGATTAGAAAGAATGGTAACCCATTGTATAAGAAGGCGTCATAAGTAATATATCAGGGCTGCAAACTACAGATCCTAAGAAAACAAAGAATGTCGAACCTCCCACATGTACCAAGATATCAAGTACATCTAGTTCCCATCCTGCAAGAGCTTTTAAAATTAGGTGTTATTGAAATTGAACTGAAACAGGACCAGAGCAGGGTGTTCTAATCAAGACTGATGTACAGAAGGGAGCGTCCAAGGAGTCCACTCCTGGACTTGTTGTTGTCAGAGCTAAACACCTATCTCAATGCACCAGAATTCATGATGCTGGCATTACAAGCTTTCTTACTACTCCTGTTCCCTCAAACTGTCATGGTATGCCTCCCTTCATATGCATCCATTAAGAGGGACCAGAGGTGCTTTCTTCAGCTGTTGGTGGGAGACTCATGCTGTCTTTTAATACTTCCTTACCCTTTGGATTAGCTACTGTACCCAAGGTTTTTACAAAGTGTTTGGCTCCAGTATTTGCTTATACAAGGGTCACTGGCATTCACGTTTACCTCTACCTGGATGACTGCTGCATTCAAGTCCTGTCACAAAAGGAGATTGATTGAGCTCTGCAGATCATTATGGACTGCTTTCAAAATCTTGAGCTTATTTCAACATTTCCAAGTCACCCCTGCCAAGTAAGTGGTGTGTCTAGCAATTTTACTTTATTCCACCAAACAGAGGGCCTCTTTATCTCTAGAAACCGTAGAATCCTCTGGCTGAATACTTCCAACAGATGACTCTGTGAACAAGAGTCACAACCAGGGACCTCTTGGGAGTTCTGGCATTTATGAAATCCACAGTTCTGATGGTTTCCCCGGCCAGACTGCAAATGAATAAATTCCAGTGGTACCTGAAAAGTACCTAGGCCAGCATTCACAGTTATTGAGCAGACTATATCCCTATGCTGTCCTTCAGAGAGCTGGTGTGGTGGTCGATGCAAGTCGGACTAAACCAAGGGGTGACCTTCAAGCAAAAAATCCACAATCAAACACTAACTGATGATCTTTTACACCTAGCTTGGGTGGACATGCTTCAGGATGCCTCAAACCACAATGGGTATGGGATGCAACTGAATTGAAGAAACATATAAATGTAAGGGAGATGACAGTCCTGATACAGGCAAGTCCATCCAGAAATCTGGAGTTTGGCAGGTGACATTACACCATAGTACTGTAATGTGCTACATCAACAAAGGAAGTCTCACTCCGATCCCTTGTGCAGGCTTGCCTTGGACTGCTTGGAAAATAGCACTGCAACGTAAGATGACAGTAAGAGTAGTTTACATCCTATCCCAGTTGAGCACATTGGTGAAATAGATCAACTGCAGATACTCATGCATGGATGTTAGACAATTATCTTTTTTCAGAATTTTGGCAGATGTGATTCCATATAAGTAAGCGTGTTTGCCTATCTGAGCAACAAATAGCATAGGACATTCTACTCCAGAGCACCTCACAAAGAGCCATGAACAGCTGACACCTTCCCATTCAAGTGGATAGGTCTCTTTCTTTCTTTGTTCCCTTGGATTCTATTTCTCAACAAGTGCAATGGAGGAGGAATCAAGGATGCTGTTAATTTCACCCATGTTAAGTTGTCTATCTCGCCTTCATTCTTGCTGGATGGGTTCGGAGCCGACCTCGGCTCCGACTCGGCCACTCTAAAAGCTCGAGAGTTGGTTCCACCGGCTCGAGGCTCCCCTTATATCCCACAATGCTAGGCGAGAGTTACCTCAGATCTCGTTTGCCGCTACAGCTTCGAGGTTGGTTTTTCTACCGGTTCCTGGTGAGTAACTTTTCTTGTGAGATTAGTCTTTCAAAACCCCTTTATTTTTAATATATTTACTTAATTCCCTTAGTTTAGAGTAATTTTTATCCCCTTCTAAAAATTCTGCTTTTTTCCCTCAAGAACCTTAGGTTCTTCCCTTGGGCCTACAGGCCTTTCCTTCCCTAGTGGAGTGTGTGTGTTTTATTTTATTTTAAAATCCTAGTTACTGGTTTTTATTATATTTTAACTTGACAGGGTGTAACTAGTGTGTTTGTGTGTGTGTTTGTGTACACCTGTTCAAAGACAAAAAAATGTCTAAAGAAGCAAAGGTCTCGATTCAAGAAGTGTGATGCGTGCTGTCAGAAAATGTCTCTGACAGACGCTCACACTTCTTGTGTCTACTGTCTGGGGCCTTTGCACCTGCAGGACTCCTGTGCTGTGTGCCATGGCTTCAGCCCCAGGGTCCTGCAGGAAAGAAAGAATAAATTGATTCTCAGAGGCTTACTCAAGCCAGAGGATTCCCTGTCTGTTTCAACAGGGAAGCCCTCTAAGGCATCTAGGTCTTCGGCCCGCAACTGAGCCGAGACCTAAGGTTTCTCAACCTCTGCCTTCATCGGCTCCGCTGGAGCCGATAAATCTCAGTCCACAGTTTCTGTGGTTCTCGGCTCCGCCGGAGCCGAGGTAGTAGAGTTCCCGTGTCGGCTCCGACCAGACCTTCGGAGCCGACAACTAGGAAGAGGTCCAGGTCACCATCTCTTGGCTCCGTTCATTCGGCTCCAGGATCTCCCCTGCTGTCTGAACGGAGCCAAAGATCTCACTCCTCTAGGTCATCGAGGCTATCGGATCATGACCTTCAGAGGGTAGTGAGTCGACTACTTAAGTCCGAGGCACTGGCCCAGATGCTTCAGAGCCCGACTCATCAGTCGATGCCTGCCCCGGTCCATCAACATATTCCTCCTTCTACTCTCTTGAGCTCGGAGCCGGGTCGTGTCGGAACCGAGACTGTGATAGCGTCGGAGCCGATACAATTGTCTTCGGCTCTGTCGTCGGCTCCGTTTTCTTCCTTGGAAGAATCTCGGCGCCGGACTTCCTCGTCGGCTCGAGGGGTGAGTGGCATCGACCCTTGTCCGACCCCTCTCCCTCTCGGTGCTTCGGCGCTGGTGAGTTCGGCTCCGACATCGGCCTCGAGCCATCACTGTCGGTGCCGAGGGGTTCTTAGCTTCTCGGAGCGGGGAACTCTGGCTCTGCCTGACAGGGGTGCATTCGAGGTCATGCGGAGTGTGTTAGAGCCTGGCTCTACTCCACAGTCGGCTCCGTCCGCCCCTCCCTCTATGGTGCCTCAGGCTAAGTCGACTCACTCCCTCATCCCGGACCGCAGAGAGCCAGCTCCTCAGGAACCCCTGTGGGATTTCATCCTCTTCCGAGGCCTCTCCTGATTTGGCAGAAGAGCCCCCTCGGAAGAGGAAGTGTAAGAGGAAACACATTGACTCACCTGAGTCCATCATGTCAGACACAGATTTGGATGATTCTGAGGGTTCCCCTGCCCCTTCTGAAGATGTCTCATTTGCAGACATTCTGGAGATCCTGAAACAGAGGGGAAATTGGCCAGCCCTTAACCCTTCGGAGGACGAATCTGTGTATCTTGAGGCGTTTGGCTCTCGTCCTTCCACCTCCTGGGTGTCCCCCCCCTTCCACCCCCTCATGCAGGTGGTTGCTAAGAAGGCATGGACGGCTCCTGATTCAGTGGACCCCATTCCCAGGAGACCCTCCAAGTTCATAACAGCTCCAGCAGACAAACAGTTTTTAACAAAAGGAGTTTCTGTGGATGCTATGGTGGTAGCGGCTGCCACTAAGAAGGAACTAGCTGATCCTTCAGTACCTGTCCATCCACCTAACAAGGAATCTAGGTCCATGGATAGGTACGGGAAGCGGATGTTTTCGTCAGCGACATTTACCATGCTCGCTGAACTACCTGTGCCATTTTACTCGCCTTCAAAGGGACTTGATCAAGGAAGCGAGTGAAATGTTAAAGGACCCTACAGCTGCGGGTTTCAAGATAAGATGAACACGCAGCTGGCTACCCTTAATTCCATAACCAACTCCTCCATGCCTTTTCTTACGGCTGATGGAGCGAGCAGAGCCGCAGGGACAGGTGTGGCCTTACGTAGGCATGCCTGGATGCGGCTATGCAATTTTGGACCCTTCAAGACGTCTTTCACGAACTCCCCGTTTGATGGATCATCCCTCTTTGGTCCTCAAGTGAAGGAAACCTTGACTAGGTGCGAGACTGATGGCAAGACCCTTTCTGCCGTCGGAGTCCGTTTTTCTACTCCTTCCAGGCCTTACCCCAAAGGCCAGAAAGGTGGAAAGATGTGGTTCCGTAAACAATCTCAAGGGACTTCGCCTGACGCACAGAGTCGTTTTCCCGCCAGAGGCAGAGGCGGGAATAACAATGGTAGACGTCGCCCTAGGGGCAGGAGGGGTCCGCAGAACCAGGGCAATCGGGAAGTCTTTCCTGACAAGCCCTTTCAGCATCCCTGAGATGTTGCCCGACTGCCTATCTTCGGAGGCAGTCGGGGGAAGATTGTCACTGTACCCAGAATCCTGGCTATCCCTGACTCAAGACAAATGGGTACAGTCCATCATTTCCGAAGGCTATTCTATCCCCTTTCTTCGCTTTCCAAATCAGTCAAAAAAATCCCTTCCAGATGTGCCACCCGCTCAAAGGGATCTAGCAGTTTTGGAAATTTCAAAACTGCTTGCAAAAAGAGCAATTCAGCCAGTTCCAGCAGACCAGCAAGGATCCGGAATCTACTCAAGGTTCTTTTAGTTCCAAAGAAAACAGGGACTGGAGACCAATTTTGGATCTCAGTGTCTTGAACAAATCAGTCAAGAAAACAAGATTTCGGATGGTCACGCTGCAATCCATCCTTCCCTTTGGGCAAAGGAAACTGGATGTGCTCTATAGACCTTCGGATGCGACTATCACATAAAGATGAACAGACGCCCAGAAGATTCCTCCGCTTCAGGCTGGGAACCAGTCATTTTCAGTTCAGGGCCCTGCCCTTTGGTCTCACCCACTGCCCCGGTGTTTACCAAATGCATGGCAGTGGTAGCTTCTCACCTGAGACGACAAGGATTCCAGGTGTTTCCATATTTGGACGACTGGCTCCTCACAGCTCCCACCAAGCATCTCCTTCTGATGGCCAGAGATTACACTTTTCGCTTTGTCAAAAGCTGGGTATTTCAATAAACTGCGAAAAGTCTGTTTTGTCGCCTTGTCGCACTATTACCTACATAGGCGCAAATCTAGATACAATAAACATGTCTGCAAGACTAACACATCAGAGAATAACAGACATTCACAAATTGGTATCACTCCTTTTCAACAACAACAGAATCAAAGCCAGGTTAGTTCTAAAGGTGTTGGGAATTATGGCAGCGCCATACCTCTGCTTCCATTAGCCAGATACCACATGCGGATCCTTCAATGGATGCTCTTTACTCAATGGTCATACCAGGAACTTCCAATGTCTCACACCATTTTGATCACGCAAGCTGCAAAAGCATCTCATGTGGTGGATGTCTTCCCTCAGCTCTTGTCGGAAGACCCTTTGTTCCACCTCCTCCGTTGCTACTCTGACAACGGATGCCTCCCTGATCGGGTGGGGGCATTATCAGGGCAGGACGGTCCAGGGCACATGGCAACCAAACGAATGCCACTTGCACATAAATGTTCTGGAGATGAGAGCAGTGCTTTTAGCGTTGCAAGCCCTTCAAGACTCTCTTCCCTTGGGAACGATTGCAATCCAGACAGACAATATGTCTGTAGTGTGGTACATCAACAAACAAGGCGGAACCAGATCATACCCCCTGTGTCGAGAAGCACTCAGACTGTGGCAATGGGCGATTTCTTCTCAGCGGTTTCTGATAGCAACGCACATCCCCGGGAAGTCCAATCAAATTGCGGACAAGTTGAGCAGAGCTATACTCATGCCTCACGAGTGGTCTCTGAAAGACACTGTAGTCAGAGAAATTTTTCTCAAGTGGGGTCAGCCTTGCTGCGATCTTTTTGCTACTCCCCAAAACAGCAAGTGCAGAGAATATTTCACTCTATTCCCTTTACCAGGCCAACCCAGCAGAGACGCCTAGTCCAAGTTTGGCCCCGGGACTTCTGTATGCATTTCCTCCTTTCCCACTGATCTCTCAAGTAATACAGAAAGCTATCGCTCAGAAGGCCTCATTGATCCTCATTGCTCCTTACTGGCCTCGACAAGTGTGGTTCCCTTTCTACATCGCTTTCTCTTGAGCGACCGTGGAATCTGGACCTAGTTCCAGATCTTTTGATCCATCAGTCGGGTCAGTTTCATCGCCCTCCCTCGCTGAACCTCACTGCTTGGTTCCTCCAGTTCCAACCTTAGCCAGGCTTCCTCAATTATCTCACTCTGTTAGAGATATTTTGATAGCTTCCCATAAATCTTCCACTCGAAAGATTTATTTGAGTAAGTGGAAACGCTTCTCATATTGGGCTCAAGGAAAGGACATAGATCCTTTCACTGCTTCCATCCAACTAGTCCTCGATTTTCTAGCTGAACTCTTCCATGCAGGTTCATCTCCCTCTACACTTAAAGTTCAATTGGCAGCTATTTCTAACTTTCATGTGGGTATTTCTGAATCTGCCCTAATGTCCCACAAGCTCTGCAAAGCTTTTTTGAAAGGAGTTTTTCTTCTCAGACCTCCTATAAGAAATCCTCCTTCTCCTTGGGACCTAAAATTAGTTCTTGCTTCTTTGATTCTTCCCCCTTTCGAACCTGCAGTCTCCTGTTCTTTAAAATTATTATCATGGAAAACTCTTTTTCTGGTAGCTATTACATCAGCTAGAAGAGTTTCAGAGCTTCAAGCACTCAGCTGTCGCCCTCCTTATCTTTTTGTTTCATAAGGACAGAGTATCCTTACGAACTAAGCCGTGCCTTTTGCCTAAAGTGGTCTCGACGCCAAATCTGAATCAAAGCATTGATCTACCGGTCTTTTTTCCAGAATATTCCAATAGGTCTGAACAAAAATTACACTGCCTGGATGTTCACCGTCAATTGAGGTACTACTTGGATAGAACTAAACAGTTCAGAAAATCTGATCAGTTGTTTGTCTCCTATGGAGAGCAGAAAGGGACTTTCAGTTTCAAAGGTATCATTATCCAGATGGCTAACATCTTTGATTTCCCTTGTATATGAAATTAGACATCAAAAGCTGCCTGATAAACCTAAGGCTCATTCCACCAGAGCTTTGGCTACTTCTTTAGCCTTCCAAGACAGACTGCCTATCGACACCATTTGTGCAGCGCCTACTTGGGCTACTCCTCACACTTTCATTTCTCATTATAAGTTGGACTTAGCTTCTAGGCATAGAGCTAACTTTGGTTCCACTGTTCTCAGGAGTCTGTTCCGTTAGGCCACCCGGGACAAGGTGCTAGGACGCTGTCCCATCCAGCAAGAATGAAGGCTAGATAGACAACTTAACATATAGAAGTTATGTTCTTACCATAACGCTCCATGTTAGTTGTCTTCTTCGCCTTCTTCTTAAGGCCCCACCCTCCTTCCCCTGGCCTGGACAGACCTAGAGGAGTTCTGATTGTGACCTCTCTTTCTACCACCTCTTTCTTAGACATATGCTATTATGCATATTTCCTGGTTCAGGATATAGGTCACCCTTCTTTCTTCCTGTTGTTAGAGGTGGATTCTGTTTTACAGTTATTCTGTTACTATTATAAGCTGGGGTTAGCTTACAAACGAGATCTGAGGTAACTCTCGCCTAGCATTGTGGGATATAAGGGGAGCCTCGAGCCGGTGGAACCAACTCTCGAGCTTTTAGAGTGGCCGAGTCGGAGCCGAGGTCGGCTCCGAACCCATCCAGCAAGAAGAAGGCGAGAAGAAGACAACTAACATGGAACGTTATGGTAAGAACATAACTTCTATTTTTGATTTATGTCACACTTCATTCAGGTATCCAGGGAGAAATCTTGCATCCTACTCTGAAAATGGATCTCCTAACTTGGGATGCGGGGAAGATGGGGGCCTGATAAACCTAGTTCATAGCTACAACAGATCACTCCCTGTATGATTTAGCTCTCTTGCCCTTCAGGTATCAGTTCATTGAGGACATGCTGAACTTACTGAAGGAGGCTAAGAAGCTTATTACAAGGAAATCCTCCTTAGCCAATGCTAAATAGGTTTGCTTCTGGAACCACAGGAGGGTTAGGATCCTAGGAATGTACCAATGTCCATGATTCTGTTGTACTTAAGTGAGATGTTCAGAAAAGCACATCATCAGCCATTCCAGCGTGCATAAGTGTGGAACCTTTCTCTTATATCTTCAGTCTCTTAAACACTTCCTCAAGTGAGTTCCTCATCTGAAACCATGCAGAAAAGCTATTGTTCCAGTATGGGATTTGAACTTTGTCCTGGAAAAACTATTACATACCCTCCAGTATCTAACATGTAAAATGGCTTTGTTATTAACCATCACTTAAACTAGGTGGATTTAATTTGTTTGACATGCACAGAATACTGAGATGCTACCTAGTTAAAACTAGGAACATCTAAACTACGTATTTACTTGTGACTTCTGCTTCTAAGAAGGGGAGACCAGTTTTTTCTGCAGACAGTACAATTAAGCTACAGGTAGTTGAAAATAAAATATGTAGATTTGTCCTCCTGTGTGATGGACAAACATCACTGGCACCTCCTAAGGGGCTGCACTTTGCTACCTGTGACCAGCAGGGTTATTCTTTTGCTAGGCGCAATGTTATTCAAAGTAAATACAACTGGATATTATCCACCTTTAAAAACTAACGTACCTGTTAGACAACAGGCATACTGGTAGTCAAGAAGTTATTACCTTCTTCAGACTTCACTTTAAATCACCTTTAGGTGAAAGAGCTGTTTCCAGTAGAGGAGTATTAATAATCTCAGCCTTTGCCCCACAGTGCGGTTGTGATACAGAGGAAAATAGTGCATTTAGGTAGCAGCTGGAGGACCTACTAGATAGAGCTGGACAGCATGAATTGGTATTGATAATTGTTGACCTTAATGCTCATATTGGGGCAGACTGAATAGGATATGAAGACTGTCTGGGCCCACTGGGGTGGGGCAACAGATATAAGGCAGGAGAGTCCATGCTAGACGTCCGTCTGGCAAATGGCTTGATGATGGCTACCACATGGTTCACCATGAGAAACAGTCACATGATCACATTCAGGAGTGGCCAGCATGCAGCTCTGGTAGACTGTTTTCTAGAAAAAAAGGGACATTGGGGTAAAACGAGAGACTGCAATGTCATCTTCACTTAAGCACACAACACAAGCCACTGGTTCCCACAGTAAGTTGCAAGCAGTGGTCAGAGAAGGCCTTAATCTCAGCAAACACTAGGCTGAAGACCTGGAGGTCAGCTGGAATGAAAGGACAAGAGTTCAAGGAAATACTCTGGTCTCCAGCACCTCAGGAAGTAGAGGAATTAGGTAGAGCTCAAGAACAGCAGTGTCTCCAAGCATCATGAGTCGACTAGTGAAAAGTATGCAACCAAGAAAGGTATAGAAGTTAAGTTGCATAAGAAGGCTGGTGGTGGATTGCAGAAGTCTAGAAGTTATCAAAAGAAGGGAGGAGTGAAGGAAAATGGGTAGAATGAAAAGACAGACCAGGCTAAGAAGGGAATAGTGGTTGGCTAACAAAGAGGTTAGGGGGAGCAATTACAGTGCTTCTGATGCCTTGTTCTTTACTATTGTATCAGCTTCAGAAAAATGACTCGGCAGATGGCGCAAAGAAACTCTATCACGTTGCAAAGCAAAGACAGAAGGATAAAGAAGATGATCTTCAAACACCTGCTCACCAGTCCCAAGAACATCAGAGGCTGCTGGGAGGTGTACTTCCAGCAGCTTCTGAATTATGAAACGCACAGAAGCTGTTCTACCCCAGACACAGCCTTACATCATCAACCCACTTTTTCCCATGGGGTCATGGTGTCATGTCAACTGTCACCATCCCTGTCAATTCAATGCTACTCTCCTGCCTTCTGTGACATTCGTGCCTGACTGACGCAGATCTTCTTTAACACATTCCATTCACCTCTTTGCTGGACACCCTCATTTCCTGTTGTCTTCTTTCTATCTCAGATCTTCTTCACCAGCTTTAAGGTCTGTAATAAAAGAGGAAGAAAAATCCACCCTAAAAGAAGTAAGAGCAGCACTAAGGAAAATGAAGCCAGGGAAAGCATCAGGCTCAGGTGAGGTCTTGGCAGGTACGATTGAGATGTTGGGTGAGTTAGAGAAGAATTGGCTCGAGGGTTCATAGAGCAGTATGGAGAGAAAGGTGTACCACACATGACTGGAAAATAAGCATTCTAGCGCCATAGTACAACAAAGGGGGGCATTCATTACTGTTGACAGTAGACATGGGTTCAGACTCCTGTCACATTGTATAAAAGTGCTTGAGCGGATGATTTAGAAGCAAATACACAGAGCAGTAGAAAGTAAGATAGGCAGTTTGGTTTCAGATCAGGATGCAGCACAACTGACCCAATGTTTGCAGTGACACAGATACTGAAAAAGAAGCTACATATGAGGAAATAGTTCACCTGGGCACGTCCAGACATGGAGAAAGTATATGACAGTGCTCCAAGAAAGATGATTTGGGCAGTCCTGCAAAAGTTCAAAATCCCAGAAACACTGGTGGAATTAGTGCGGGCTATGTAGTAGGACCCACAAGTATGAACTGTGTTCGGACTCAGAGAGGTTCACAGCTCGAGTGGGTGTGCATCGGGGTTCAGCTCCGAGCCCACTGCCGTTCATTCTGGTTATTGACTGCATTAGCAAACAGGCCAGAAAAGACAGATCAACAAAGCTGCTGTATCCAGAGTCTGAACAAGAACTTCAGCAAATGATAAGGGAATGGAATAGAAAGCTGAAGGCACATGGAATGAAACTGAGTCCAGTCAAGAGAGTTATAATGGTAACAAGTGGAGGAGATGAGAAAAAGTTAAAAACTGAAATGGGAGAGAAAGTAGTGGAATGGGTTAACAGCTTCAGATATCTGGGAGGGTGATTGAGGATAGGGGAAGTCTGAATGAGGAGGTCAAAGCTAGAATCAATGTGGTTGCAGCCACTTGGCACAAAGAGTCGGGGGGTAGTATATGACCAGATAATGCAAAAGAAGCTGATAGGTGTACAAAACAGTGCTGTGACCAGTACTACTGTGTGCACAGAAACCTGGCATGAAGACAGAGCGGTTGAGGAAGTTAAGAGGTGATGGAGATTAAGTGCCTGAAATTGGTGTTAGGATGCATGCTGTGAGACAGACTAAGAAATTAGTACATCAGAGCAGAAGCCATAGTAGTTCCAGTTACAGAGAAGGTAAAAGAAAGCAGATTATGGTAGTTCAGGCACATGTGCAGGAAAACAGAGGCAATTTGATGAAGATGATACAGGAGAGACAGGAAGAAGGCAAGAGGAGGAAACAAGGGTGAGAGAAGAATTGTGACTCTCGGACATCACTGTGAAAGAAGGTAGGAGCGTAGCATTGAATTGTGAAAAGTAGTGATGGTGCTGATGAAGCCTTTTCCAAGTTGGGGTCACATGGAAATAATCTCTCATCTGAAGTAAAGAAACAGCATACATTGAATAGCTTCAAAGCTTAACTGAAAGAATATATTCACAGGGAAACTGCTTGCATATACTTCTGTGAAAATGGGAAGAGCTGTTTCTGTTTGTGTAATCTGTGTATTATAATGTGCATGGTTCCACTGAATTATCTGTTGAATTTGTTTACTTTATATATTTTGTACAGTTCAGTTGGTTTAACAGTTTTGTTTATAATCTGTATGTAACTACTCCATGTATAACTTAGATTATGTATTGTGTAATGATTTTGCTCCTTTAGAGTTTGCATTGTGGCTGAAAAGGGTCAGCTGAACAGCCCATTTAGCTGCTCATCAAATAGGAGTAAGTAAATAAACTACAGACACCGATCTGCTGAGAGCCCCTGTTTAATCTTTCATAAGGACAGGTTCAGTGTTGGAACCATCTCACCTATATGCCTAAAGTAGTGACTGGTGGTGTTCCCCAACCAAGCTGTCCAACTCCCTGTTTTCTTCCTTAATCTCAAGAACAAGGTCGAAAAAATCCTTAATTTGTTTGCTGTGTACAGACAAGTGAGATACTACCTAGCTAAAACCAAGAGCATCTGAACTTAAGATCAGTTATTTGTGTGTTTTGCATTTAGGAATGACGAAAGACAAATAATCAAGCAGGCAGTCTCTCAGTGGCTGCTATATTGCATCTTATTCTGCTACATTCACCATGGAAAGAACTGAGAGAGCCCATAACTTTTGGAGTACAACAGCCATTGTGGTATTTCTGAGGGGAGAAATACATGGGCTGTTTTTAAGGCTGCTTCCTAGCCATTCTGCAAGGCCTGTTGCAGCCCAGTCCTACCAATCTATCCACCACCCTAGACCCCTAAGCTCTGGGAATCATACGTGTGGTAAGGACTACTGCAGCAGTGATCTTTACAAAGAGCTTAGTAAAACTCATGTAAAAAGTTACTGTAATAAATATTGGAGTACCTCACTCTTGCAGTATTGGCTGTCTCCTACCATCCCCTTTTCTCTGCGTGGGTGTCTTAGACTGGGTTGGGATATCCTATCCTTGTGCAACTACCCTTTATGATTACCCCTCCCCTGAATCTCTTCTTAAAATCTCTGGCCTAATGAGGTCAGGAAAGCCTTGAAGGACCCCTCTTTCTAAGTTTTTGTAGAGGATGTACACATGACTCTGCTTGAATAGCCTGTTGAACTCCTTGCCTGAACTCTACTAGAGGAGGTGTCTTGGGCAAAAAAATCTAAAATGTGATAGGAAGAGATCTGCTTTATACAAGCAATATCCTGATGTCCCTAAGGAGCAGGCATCTGCAAAGTCCAGAGGTAGAAAAGCATTCAGCTGTGGAAGTTGGCCAGGTGTCGATCCTTCAGCAAAGGAAATCCCAGCACTGAAGACTACTTGAATATCTAATGTTATCGTAAGTTCTTATACAGATGTTCATCGTGTTTCACTGTTGCAGTCATTACACTTGGGCTATCCTGCTGGCAGGCGAGCCGCAGTCAGCCCGAGTTCCAAAGTCTTGGTCTGGCGGTTGCTTTCACCTCTTCCCTGACGTCAGTGCGCCAGGGGTATAAAAGTTGCAACTGACGCCATTTTCTTCAGTCTTTCTTGCCGCGTGGTGCCCAAAGGAAAAGCAGTTGGCAAGTGCCGGTCGGCCGACTCCTGAGATTTTCAAAATTGAATTTCAGAACCGAAGTCTTCAATAAAGCTAAGTACCCCATTGGGGAAACTTTTTCTTGCTCCAGACCAATGTCAGTAAAAGTTAATAATTGTATTTCTTGTGGGAAGCAAATACCTCATAAGGACTTTCACTCTTACTGCATTCCTTGCCTAGGCCCTGACCGCGACGTTACTAGTGGTCGGTTTTGTGCTAGATTCAATAAACACACTATTAAACGTCGATTTGATTTTGCTTTACATTATTTTGGACGAAGATTTAATTATATAATGCCGTCGGAACAACCGACAACCGGAATGTATAAAAAACGCAAAGACAAAGAAAAAGACAGGCAATTCGAAGTCCAAAACCGACGATGAAGCCTCTTCTAGGCCATTTGCCAGATCGCCGGTTCTCAGTGAGGCGCTTTCGCAGCCCCTGACAACCCGCTACCTCAGAGCCACAGGCTGTAACCGACAGCCACGTGGAGACACCGAGGCCTGTGGAAACTCAAGGTATTGGGCCTATGGAAACTATACCCTCAGATGGGTCTGGAGCCACTGAGCAGGCACCGGCTTCTGAGGGTGTTTTCAGACCTTCACAGCTTACAATTAAGGCTACTACAGCAGCAAAGGCAAAGTCAAAAACAGCATTAAAGACAAGGAAACAAGTGCAGCATTCTCCAGAACAGTCATCCATGCCAAAGAAACAAATGCATAAAATGGCGGAAAACCTTATTACTTTAATCAGGGGCTCCCATCCCCCTCCTGACAGAAGGCCTAGGCAAGACACTGATTATGATTCCTCTGATCAGGTTTCCATTTCCTCTGATTCTTCTTCTGATCAGGGCTATTCTCTCCCTCCCTATGAGGACTCTGATGCTGAAGAGTCCATTCCTTCAGCCTCACCGCCTGAGGATTATTCTTTTGGGGAAACCTTGCACACCATGAGGGAGCATTTCCATTGGGAGAGCCAGGATTACTCAGAATCCAAGAAAAGGCTCAGAGATTTCCTTTTATTGCTTCAGCACAGCCCCTTGGCTATCCCCCCTGTGCTTGATATTGTAGATGATGTTTTTTCTGAATCCAGTCTGTCTCCAGATTCTTTACTCCCTGCACCAGTAAAGCCAGACAGGTACTTACAGGGTCCCTGACTCATACATTTCTTTACAAAAACCCCGCTGCAGACTCAGAAACAATTTCTCAGGGTCCTAAAGGGGTTAAAGCTTCCACTGCCAAAAATCCTGTCCCCTCAGATAGGGATTCCAGAGCTCTGGACAGATGGGGGAAAAAAGTTTACACTTCTGCTACTTTAGCTGTAAGAGCTTTAAACTGTCAGTTTCACGTGCTTAAATATCAACAGTATCTCATGTTATTGTTAAAGCAGAAAATTGTTACAAATATAGAAAGTCCTGACAGTAAAGAAATGCAGGATTTATTGCATGTAGTTGAGCAAGTGGGAAAGCGTACTCTGCAATATGGTTTTGATTCATTAGAGGCTTCTTGTAGAGCCGCAGTTACAGGCACAGTTATTCGAAGACATGCTTGGTTGAAAGAACAAAGTTTACCTGACCATGTTAAAGTAAAATTATTGGATGCTCCACTACAGCATGATACTTTGTTTGGTGTTAAGGCAGAAGATGTGTTAAAGAAAATGGAGGATAAAGCAAAGTCGATGCAAACGGTGAAAAATTTCTTACAGGTTCAACCACCTAGATTTAGCGGAAACTGGCCTTCAAAAAAGTGGTCCTTTCCAGTATCAGACAGGCCACAAAGAGGCAGATACAGACGCCCAAGAGGCAGATCTCGGCCCCACGGCTCCTACAGACCTAAACAATGGGGTGCTTCAGCCCCCAAAGGAGGAGAAGACAAATCACAACCTTATAGGAAACAGTCACAATGACTTCCCTCTGCAAATGCCAAGCTCTTACCAGTTGACAGCACCCCCTAGGGGGAAAGCTGGCACATGATCACCCAAGACCAATGGGTGCTGAATATAGTTTCTCAGGGGTACAGGTTCCACTTCCACACACTTCCAAAACCAAAAGGTATGCCAAACCTGCCAGAAAACCAATGGGCAGAGGCACAAAAACAGATTGCTACTCTTATGGATATGGGAGCTATTCAAAAAGTTCTACAAGAAGAACAGGGACAAGGATTTTACTCAAGACTTTTCTTAGTACCCAGAAAAGACAAAGCCTGGAGACCAGTACTGGACCTGTCAATCCTAAATACTTTCCTGGATGTTCCAAAATTCAGAATGTTAACATTACAATAACTTCTGCCCATGCTGGGCAAGGAGGCTTGGCTAGTTACTTTGGATCTCAAGGAGGCATACCTGCACGTCCCAATCAGACAATCATGCAGAAGATACCTCAGATTTATAGCAGGCTCAATGCATTACCAATTCTCTGCACTGCCCTTTGGCTTGTCTACTGCGCCCAGGTCTTCACAAAATGCCTGGCACCAGTAATTGCATTTTGCAGACAAAAAGGAATTCAAATATATCCCTACTTGGACGACTGCCTTATTCAAGCAGAGAGCAAGAACATTCTTCTAAAGCACCTGGCGTTTGTAAAAAGATTGCTAATTTGCCTAGGGTACACAGTAAACGAAAAGAAATCAAAACTAGTGCCCTCTCAAGAGATAATATTCCTGGGTGCAAGCTTAAATACAACTGCCCAGATGGCTTATCTCATGTCAGACAAACAAAGGCAACTGACTCATTACTTTCAAATGATGGCAACAAAGACCCAGCGCCCTGCAAGAAAAATTCTGCTGGCCCTGGGTTTCATGGCATCCTGCATTCTACTAATTCTATATGCAAAACTGCATATGAGGAAACTACAATGGTATCTAAAAAGTGTTTGGACTCAGCATTGTCACAGCCTAGAGACAGTCATAACCTTGATTCCCTGCCTACAGCAGGAGTTTCGATGGTGGTCCCAGGCCTGTCACCACAACAAAGGACAGCCTTTCACCTTACCTACAGCCAGGCAGACAATAACAATGGATGCATCGGATTATGCCTGGGGAGCACATATGGCAGGAAAATGTATTCAGGGCACGTGGCCCAAGGAACAAATGCATCTTCACATCAATCAAAAAGAGATGCTAGCTGTACAGAATGCCCTGACAGCCTTCAAGGACCTAATGCATCCAGGCCAACTATTAATAAAGATGGACAATACCACAGTTATGTGGTACATAAACAAGCAAGGGGGCACACATTCCTACACCCTATGCAGACAAGCCATGACTTTGTGGAACACAGCACTGACCTACCAGGTACATCTGCAAGCACGATTCCTGCCAGGAACAAAAAATACACTGGCAGACGAACTAATCAGACATCTCATGGATCCTCACGAATGGAAGCTAAATCCACAAGTGTTCAACATGATAACAAAGGAATGGGGATGCCCAGACATAGATCTTTTTGCCTCCCTTCACAATTGCCAAATACAGAAAATTTGCACAAGGACTTATCACTCTCAAGCACGGAAAGTGGATGCTCTATCATTCAGCTGGAAAAACCTGACAGTCTATGCCTTTCCTCCGATGCCTCTTCTCACCAAGGTGCTTCTAAAAGTCAGACAAGAGAGGCCAAAAATGATCCTGATTGCATCAGACTGGCCACGCCAGCACTGGTACCCAATCCTAAAGACTTTGTCCCAAGGCCCACCTTGGCCTCTACCTCAAATCCCTCATCTTCTGACACAGCAAAACAATCAGATTCTGCACAGTCAACTCAGAACCTTAAACCTAGCAGCATGGCAGATAATGTAGCCACTCAGACTGCACCTCTCCCTAAAGCTGTTATGGATGTAATTTTGGAAACCAGGAGGCCCAGCACTAGGAAATCTTATGCAGAAAAATGGAAGAGATTCTGTGCTTGGAATCGGGCACAAGGTCTCGACCCACTGGTCCCTAATATACCTCAGATTTTGCAATACCTGACTGAGATGTTGGACAAAGGCCTGTCTTTTTCATCTATTCAAATCCATGCCTCTGCCATTTCAGCTCATTACAATACGGATCCTCCTATTTTTTCACATCCTCTACTACAACAGTACCTCAGAGGGGCAAAGAATATAAGACCCCCTAGGACAGCACCAGTACCTACTTGGGACCTCAATTTTGTTTTAGAAAAACTAACACTGCCTCCATTTCAACCAGCCAGCACAGCTGATCTAAAATTCTTGTCATGGAAAACTGCTCTGCTCCTAGCAATAACTTCAGCAAGAAGAGTCTCAGAGTTACAGGCATTGATGGCTGTGGAACCTTTCCTCATTTTTCATCAGGACAGGGTTTCTCTTAGGACAAACCCAACATTCATGCCAAAAGTGGTCTCCAGTGTGGCCTTAAACCAAACCATTCATTTGCCTACTTTCTACCCAAATCCCCATAATAAAGGGGAAAGACTTCTGCATGCTTTGGATATACACAGGCAGCTACGATTTTACTTGGACAAAATAAAAGCTTTCAGAAAAACTGAGCAACTGTCTGTAGCATATGCTTCAGGATCACAAGGAAAGCCTATTACAAAGCAGACAATCTCCAAATGGATAGGACACTGCATCCGCTTCTGTTATGCACAACATGGCAAATCTGTGCCTAAGGGCATTAGGCCTCATTCTACCAGAGCAGCAGCCACTTCAGCAGCTTTCCTCAGAGGGGTACCAACCAAAGACATATTAGAAGCTGCAACCTGGAGCTCAGTGCACACTTTTACCAAGCACTACCACCTACCTCTCTACTCCAAATCCAGAGCAGGCTTTGCCACTGCAGTTCTGCAGGGCTTGTTAGCCTCGTCAAATCCAATCTAGACCCAGCCACCCAACCTCAGCTTTGGGATTCTACCCAAGTGTAATGACTGCAACAGTGGAACACGATGAACATAGTACAGTTGTGTACCTACCATAAATGTAGATGTTTGAGTGTATTCACTGTTGCAGTCCAGGTTACCCACCCACCATCCCCCTCTTTGCTGGGACTATTCTGTACTTCTAAACTCTATACAACCTATGTGGTGTATTTGCTTGTAGATGAAGGAAATGTTTATAGTAATATATGCATGGTTTTTGACATATTTTTATCTTTTCAGCCTTCCTATCTGGGGGCACCTGACATCTGGGGCAAGAACAACTGAAGAAAATGGCGTCTGTTGCAGCTTTTATACCCCTGGTGCACTGACGTCAAGGAAGGTGCACTGACGTCAAGGAAGTGGCGACAGCAACCGACGCCGGACCAAGACTTTGGAACTCGGGCCCACTGCGGAACTCGGGCCCACTGCAGGTCACCTGCTAGCAGGATAGCCCAAGTGTAATGACTGCAACAGTGAATACACTCGAACATCTACATTTATTGTAGGTACACAACTGTACTTTCTACTTCTTTAGGTTAAGATCACCAAGAAACCCAGTTTGTCCCCTTGGGATTTGAACATTATTTTGGAGGACTTATCTTTATCTCCTTTTGAACCAGCTGACAACCTAGATTTAAAGCACTTTTCTGGGAAAGCATGTTTTCCTACTGTTTTTGCATCTAGCACATGGATTTTCAGTGTTAAAAGCTCTGTTTGTGTAAGCTACCTCAATTGGTATTCCCTGCTCTAAGGGTGTAATTGTAGAGAAATCTAGATCTGATGATGTCTTCTCTGCCCATTCTTCTACATATGGGTCGCTGATCCAATGTCAAAGCTGTACTCGACCATTTCAAAGCTTTGCATCCAGTGCTCTGCCCCCCCCCCCCACCCACCCATAGTCCCAATGCACAGAAGGAGCTGCCTCAGCTCTCATTTCTGCTTTCAAGTGCTCACAGGTTCCGACATGCTTCAGGTGATCGAAGTGTCGTTTTTGGACAGGCAAGAATTTTTATCTACCTTTTTGTAAACTTTTTGACTATATTCTTAGAGATGCAGCTTTTTTCTCCACCTATTTTTTTTTTCCATTTTTAGAAAAAAGTTCTTTACTTATGGCTAAGGAACTTGCTTTCTTAATTTCTTTTTTTTTATATATGTATAGATAGTTTCTGATTATTAGGTATATTGGACTTTACTGTTTGTAATTGTCTGTTCTTATTTGTCAGGTTGGAAAAACCCACGGGATTTAAAAAGTGTGTGTCAAACCACACATACACTGCCTAATTTTGATGCACATAAGTTTGTTTACTGTCTTGGGCCCTCACTCCCTAGATCTCTGATGAAAATAGACAGTGTAACCCAGTCAGACTTTCAAATCAAAAATTAAAAAAAAAATAAAAAGCAAGTAAATAAATTAGTCCAGGCAAAGGGCAGGTTTTGTCACAGCTGTGCTAAAAGAGTATGTACCTCTTAGGGATGTGTTTATAATGCTTGGGAATCTTTCTCTCTGTATGTGCGTGTGTGTGTGTGTGTGTGTGTGTGTGTGTGTGTGTGTGTGTGTGTATATATATATATATATATATATATATAATGTGTGTGTGTGTGTATTTAAAATGTGTGTGTAAGTATCTCTCTCTCTCTCTCTCTCTCTCTATAGATAGAGAAAGAGAGATTGGTATATATTGATCTGATATCTCTCCTGTCTATCCTCATTGAATGGGTACTTCATGTCTGACTTTGGCCATTCTCAGACTTTGGATCCAAGGGTCAGACTCCTCCCCTAAAACATAACCCCCACCTTGTATTAAGTTACCTCAGATTTCATTTGCCATTTGATCGCTTTGGATGCAGATATCTAGGCTGAGGTTATAGGTGTCAGATAAGTGAAATTTTTCTCTTGTTTTTACTTTCCATTTGTACAGTTGTCATCTCTATTCAATTCTTTTTCTCCTTTTTTTATTCTTCTAACCTCACTTGCCAGGATTAGATCCCCTACTTCTCCATTCCTAGGACCCAGGTTCTCCTTGGAGCTGTTAAGCCCTAGGCTCAGGTCATCGTTCTTACAGGAAAGGTCTTTTCACAGTGTATCCAGACTCCCTTCTATGGTGTCATTCCAAAGACCAGTGTGGTCTTCCAGGAGCTTTCTGAAGTGGATATGGGAGGAATGATGAAGTTTCTGAGAACCCAAATCCAGTTGTGGTTGTCCTGACTGTAACCCTTTTCAGAGACTCAGGACTTGCTCCTTCTCTGATTGTTACTCCTCCCCCAATCCAATCTTCAGATTCAAGGCACTTGGATTAGAGCAAATCCTGGGGTTTGCCCTCGTCTGAGCCAAAGGAATGGAATTCATTGACACCAGCCATTTCTCTGATCCATTTGACTCCTAGTGCCTCAGCTCTCTGGCTGTCAGAGTCAAGGGGTCAAGGCCAGCGTCATGGGTCTGCGTCAACTCTGAAACTGATGGAGCTATGTGTTTCTCTTGGCCCTTCTCCCTTTAACAGCTGGACACTGGCATTGGCAGAGGCAAGCCAATAGGGTCTTGAAGTTTGACTTTGTCAGGATCATTGAATCCTACAGAGGTGGCATTGAGACCTTTCTCAGCATCAGCCTTTGAAGCCTTTGATAGAGTGCTGTCTCAGTCCAGAGAGCAGACTTCCTTTCTCTGCTTGGATTTTCCCTTGTCTCCACAGAGCTCTTTGGGTCCTCTTCTCTTACTTTCTGTTGCATTGGATAGCCATCCCCCAGAGTCTCGAGGCAGTTCATGTTGTGGACTCCCTATCTGCTTCAGAATCTTCCCTAGAGCAGCTCATTGGAGAGGGTCACTGAAAGCAATTGTGCAAAAGGGTGCATGTGGACACTCTGCAGGAGTCTTTCACAGAAGATGCTAAATTTGATGAAATGAAGTTGTCTTCTTTGGCGAGATCTCAAGCCACTCTGACAAGGGGGGGCATCCACCATTGCCCCCTCCAAGGAGGAATTAGTATTTCTTGAGGCTCTTGGGGCTGGTTCAACTTCCTTTTGGATAGTCCTTTTCACTGACAGATTGGTTGATCTGGTTTCAAGGTGGGCATGGAAAGAACCAGATGAGTTTTAACCCATTCCTTGGAAGCCTGACAAAATTCTAGTTTCCCCTATTGACTGGCACTTTTGGAGCAAGAGCCTGCGGTAGATTCTGTGGTTGTGGTGGCAGCCACCAAGAAGGAGCTTGCCAAGCGGAGCTCCACTGTCTTTCCCTCTAACAGAGAGTCCATGGTATTGGACAGGTGTGGTAAGTGAAGTTATACTTCAGTTACCTTTGCACTCAGGGAGCTGAACTATCTGGCACATGTTGCATGTTTTCAGAAGGACTTGATAAAAGAGTTGTCCAAATCTCTTTCTGGGTCCTTATCTGTGGAAGATAAAAAAAAAAATAGTTGACATGCAGTTAGTCACTTTCCACGAATGTGTCAGTGCACTGTACTTATAATGTGGAAGATGGCATATTGAGAGCAGCAAGCACTGGAATGTCTGTTCACTGGCACACCTAGATGCATCTCTGCTACTTCATGGAGCACTTTGATGTCCTTTATTAATAACACTTGTGATGGGTCCACCTTTTCTTTGGGCCTAAAGTTAGAGATGCCAACTACAATTGAGTATGAGGCCAAGACCTTGTTTATCTCTTTTTCTGTTCCTCACCAGACCTTCTCTAGAAACCAGAAAGGTTTTAAGGAATTGTGGTTCCTCAAATCTGAAGGTTTTGTCCCAGATGTTTCTAGCAATAGACTTCTCAGAAGCAGAGGGGAGAACAGTCTTAATGGACATTGCCCTTGCAGCAGAATAAAGGCTTTTAAGTCCTTTCTCCAGTGGGCCTTTGCAGTGCTCCTGAATGGTTGCATGACTGCCGCACTTGATGGAGTTAGGGGAGCTCTTTTCTGTGCACCTTGTGGTCTGGACATTCATCATACAATATGTTTGGGTACCGAAAATCATAACCAGAAGCTGTATGATTCCCTTTCTTTACCACCTCTCTTTGTTCAAGAAAACTTCCCAATGTGCCACACACCCAACAGAAGGCAGCAGTGCAAGAAATAAAAAGGCTTCTAGATAATATCTGTCATCCAGGTGGTCCCACGAGACCAACACAGGTCAGGAGTCTACTCAAGGTTCTTTTTGGTGCCAAACAAGTACTGGGACTTCAGGCCCATTCTGGACCTCAGTCACTTGAACCAGTGTTTAAAACAGATGAAATTTCAGATGGTCACGGTTCAGTCCATTCTACTGTTGCTGAGGAAAGACAATTGGATGTGCTTGATAGACCTCCAGGACACATGCCATCATATAAAATGGGCCGATGCTGCAGGCGGTTTCTCTGATTAAGGCTGGGGGCCAGTTACTTACAATTCAGAGCCCCCTGGGTGTTCATAAAGTACATCTTGGCTGCAGCTTATTTTAGACTGTAGGTGTTTTGAGTGTTCCAGTATCTGGATGAGTAGCTTGTAACTGCTCCCACCAGGAGTCTTCTTATTCAGGCCAGGGACTCCTTTCACCTCCTCTGCTCCCATTTAAGAATAACAGTCAATTTTGCCATGTCAGAGAATCAAACAGTTCAAATTGGGCCATCTGAATACCAAGCTACAGATAGCTAGATTACTGGAATCAAGAATTTTCACCCTTCGTCATCAGGCGAAGATTTACTCTTCCATGAAAAACCACCAGCAGGATCTGGTCTGCACCTTCTTGTGTTAATGGCAACCTTCATCACTTTAGTCCCATTGACTAGATTTTACATGAGAGTATTGAAGTGGACTCTTGCAGCTCAGTGGTCGATGAGATGCCAACCCATGAACTGTGCCCCTCACTCAGATTTGCAGGAACATTATCCATTGGTGCTAGACCCATGGATTGTTTCTCATGTCAACCATTTGCGCCCCCCCAACCAGGCCACACTGACCATGGACTCTTCCCTTTGGGGGGAGGCATTTCTTAGGAAGGACCTTCCAGAGCACATGACTTCCCACAGAGGCCAGTCTTGCATCAGTGACCTGGGATGAGGGGAGTCCTAGTCTTGCAGACCTTTTGGGGCTATTCAGCTTCCCTTCTGGCTGTTTTGGATTTTCTGGCTAGCCTTTTTCATAATGGAGTGAGTTACTTTACTATTCAAGCCCAGTTGGCAATCATTTTGTGTTCACATTGGAGAAAAATCAATCACCAATTTTTTCTTTGAAGTTGTCCAACACAACGCCTTCCTTCTTTGTCCTCCATTCAGGATCCTGTCCCTCCATGGAGTATTAGTATCCTTCTTGAGGCTTTAACGAGACCCCTTTTGAGCATGCAAACACAACTGAATTGCAATATCTTTGCTGAAAAACATTTTCTTGTGGCAGTTACTTGTACACTAAGAGTTTTGGAACTTCACACCCTTTCTTGTGAACCCCCTTATTTGGTTTTCCACAAGGGCAGGTTAGTATTGAGAACAAATGTCTCCTGTGTTCAGATGGAAATCACTGTTTGCAGTATCATAATCTATTTTTTTTGTCCTCTGATGTTTAGCCTGGGACACCAAAGCTTTACCTTCTCAAGGGCATATGTCCGCATGAGTATGCATCAGGCATTTGCATGAGTACCTCAAACTGTCTTGCCTCCAGCCCCAACACAGGTCATGTATCTGTTGGATTGATTTGTGTTGGGGCTTTGGTACAGTTTCTTCGCTTTTTTTTGTTTTTCAGACAAGTACTCCATTGGGGAACCTTCTTTTTTGTAATTTGGACTGTGTTAAATATTTTTCTTAGATGTCTGCAGTAGGTAGATTCTGTGCAAGGACTTGCAAACTAAGTGCCTTTTTTGTTTAGTCCTACAACATGACTACAAAGCCTGCTGTATCTGACAGGCATTTGTTCCAAAAACTCTTAGGTCTAGGTTTTCGTTTATTATTATTTATTATTTTACATTTGTTGACCGGGCTAGTCTAACTGGATACATGTCCATTCATCTCTTAATACATTCCTTGAAGCATGGAGTCTAATAAAATACCTGGCCCAAGCTTAGATGGTGGAATCCCGTGCATCTGACACTGTCTTTCCACCAAAGAAGAATCTCCCGAGACCTTGAGATGATTCACAGTCTAACATTTCTGAGTCAGATGTACCCACTAAGGTTGCAGAACTGCAGTACATTAGCTATCCTCTAAGTTTCCTGCTACTGACATCCCGTTGGAGGCCAGTATGGCTACTGAGGCCTTGCTGGCTGTGGATACTTCGGATAAACCATGTCTTATCATTTCAGAGGGACCACATGGAGTTCCTCAAATCCTAGTTTGGGAAGAGATTCCAGGTACTCTTAATGAAGTATCCCAAGGCACTGAACATCGGAGACTCATTCAGGTGAATGTCGCGTCTAAAAAGAAAAAAGCAAAAAAACTAGGCATGTGACTTCCCCCTATGGCTTTTAAGGAAAAAGAATGGAACAGTTTCTCCCAGAGATTATTTAAAGCTGTCATGGCCCCAAAGTCTCCTTTTTTGATCCAGCCGCCACATGCCACACCACAAAAAATACTCTAAATTCTTATTCCTCTGAGGAGGAGGAGGAATAAGAAGACTTTATTTCTCTGGATTATTCCTCACAAATGTATTCTGCAGGACAGCAGTCTTTGAATAAAGGGGACTCCCTTTCTCTAGATTCTCCCATTGAGGAGGCCTCTTTTTGGAGAAACTATTCAGAACATGATGATCACTTTTAATGGCACTCAAAGAAAATTTCTGATGTACAAAAGAGATACTGTAGCCTTCTGGAAATGGGGACACCAGCCCCTTCTCCAGTCCCTCTAGTAGTAGAGGCGTATCAGGATGCCTTCCAGTCTTCAGCAACTGATTCTCAACCTCGAGATCCAAAAGATCAGACAGTTTATGTAAGGCATCTAACGACCTTAAGTACCTGTATAGGAATCCTGTAGTTTACCCTGCTACAGTCTCTTTCCTTGGTTAAGCAATGTAAGCTGCTCCCCATTCCTAACATGCATTCCACTGACAAGGATAGTAGGGCTATGGATAGATGGGGAAAGAAGGTCTACACCTCCTCCACCCTAGCATTCAGAGCTATTAACTACCAGACACAAATGCCCAAATATTTGCTCTCTGTACTACAGTCTTTGCAGAAGGTTATGTCACACCCACAGTCAGCAGATTCTAAGCAGCAAATCCAGACCTTACTGTCTCAAACTACACAAATAGCCAGACACAGCATCAAATGCAGTTAAGATGCTGTGAATGCCACCTTCAGGGCTGCTGCCACTGGCTCAGTCATCAGATGATATGCATGGCTGCTCACTCAGCCCAAACTGTGAGGATTTCAAATCTAAAATACTAGATTCATTCTTATACAAATATCTCTTGTTTGGTCCACAGGCTCCCAGTCTTTTTAAAGCCCTACAAGAGCAAGCCAAGACTATGAAAGAGTGCAGACAAATTCTACTTTCTACAGTCCCTAGATACCACCCAGCCAAGTCTACTTCTTTTAAGAGGGACCCTAAGTTCACTCACAAAGAAAAAGATTTCCAGACAAACCATATACAGAATACCCTTCGGGTGACCTCCCTTTGGAAGCAAAAACCTGTGCTTAACTTTCCCAATTACCCCTCCCCTCTCCGCAGCCCCTGTACTCATCTATCCAGAAGACTTTCCCTGTCTCTTCCCTTTTGGGAAATGGTAACTGTCGCTTGTCTTGTAAATACTAATAGGACGAAGAGGCTCAGATGTTCGTTTAAGTAGTTGATTGCATACAAACATGTCAGGATGGATAGCAGGAACATTGAACTTAAACTATCTAACTGACTGACAATAGACACTCATGCTTTCACTCTGGCTGCTTACTCAAAGTGGCACTCTTGCTTGCATGTGCTCAGTACTTATATGCATGTCCCCACTGACTTGAATGCTTCTTAAAGGTAAATCACACACACTGATCTACATCCTCCCTCTTTACTGAGCTGTCTCATAGGCAATGACATTTGAATAAGCATGCAATTATACAGACAATAATAAACAAAACAACAGTTATGTCCAGGTTGCCGTGTATCTGGAGCTAGGTCTGGAAATGCAACCTGATCATGTAATGTAATAGTTAGGTCTGGGTTCAGCAACAGGTACAGTCACTGGGGAATATTCTGATTGAGGATTCTCGGAGATCCTCTCAGGGACAGGGATTGCTGATGGAATGTCCTCTAGAACAAGAGCATTAGACAAGTCACTCTGAGAATTAGTCTGTCATAGGGAAGATGCTGTAACACTGGCTCGGACACCAGCAATAAATGTTTTCCGATTCCGCCTAAATGTCATTCCTTGTGATTCCACGAAGTACAATCTCGGCTCTCGACACAAACTTTTCACAAATCCGATGCGATCAAAACCTTTTGATGTCTGCTACCTCACTATCTCCTCTTCTTGTAATGAACAGAGAGGTTTGCTGGTCTTATCATAGTAGGACTTCTCAGACAAATGCGTTTTCAGCAGTTGGGCTTTCACTGCTTTGTTGTTTTTAGCGGATGGAACCAATAAATTGCTGCTGATTGTTAAAGTGGTGCAATGGTTTGTCTCAGCATAAGTCTTTGGGCAGGTGAACCAAGATGATTATCATGAGGAATGTTTGAGATTTAGCAAGTTTAGAAAAACATTGGTATTGCAATGTTTGGATTTCTCTAACAGCTGTTTTGCACTTTGAACTGCACGTTCAGCCAAGCCATTTGACTGTGGGTATTCAGGACTACTTGTAATATGAAAAAAGTCCCAAGTTTCAGCAAATTGTCTGAACTGCTGACTTGTAAACTGTGCACCATTGTCAGAAATGACTGTACAGACTATCATGGACAGAAAAGTGTCTCTTCAACTCAGTATTGGATGTTAGGTTAGGAAGTATGTCAATCTTGAACCAAGTTGAATAAGAGTATACTAACACCATTGACCATTCCACTTGAAGATATCTGTGGCTACTGTCGACCAAGGTAGTTCAGGAATCTGACTTAACTGAAGTGATTCTGTTTGTTGATGCAGCTTAGTACTATTACATACTGAACAAGATGAAAGTACTTTCTGAATATCTTTTGACATAGAAGGCCAAAATACTAGTCCTGTCGCCCTTCTTTTGGTAGAATCAATTCCTGGGTGGCCATGATGCAAGATCTTAATGTACTCTTCTTGCAAGGACTTTGGAACAACCACTTTTGGACCATTCATGATGATACCATTGTCTGACAAAATCTCATCTCTGTATGGAAAATATAGCTGCACTTCTACTGGGAACCCAGATTGGTTTGAAGGCCATCCTTGACTGATAAAGAGGTTGAGTTTCTGGAGAATTAGATCTGAAGTTGTGTGAGTTCTAAGCTTATTAAGATGTGTGGAACATTTTTTCACTTCCATGACTTCAAAATCAAGTTTCTGATTTTCATGTTGTTTTGTGTTTTTTTCTGGGTGATTGAGATAAGGTATCAGCAAGATGAAGAAGTTTGCCTTTTGTGTAAACAAGATTGAATTTGTACTTTTGCAGTGTGACCATCATGTGTTGCAGTGTCGCAGGAGCTGTGTGCATAGAGGTTGGTGGTCAGTTTCTGTCTAGATGTGTTGGCCATAAGTATAATCATGAAACTTCGAACATGCAAACACAATTGCCAAGAGTTCTTTCTCAATCTGGGCATACTGCATCTCTGTTTGTGTTAAGAGTTCTCGATGCACAGGCTACTGGTCTACCCTCTTGAAGAATGACTGCGCCTATACCAAACTTGGAAGCGTCACAGGAAAAAGTAACTGGTTTGTGAACATCATAGTAGCTTAAGATGGGTGGACTGGCAATTTTCTGCTTCAAGGCATCAAATACTCTGTGGAGATGCTCTGACTATGACCAGGTTATATCTTTGCGTGTCTCTGAGTGGTGCTGAAAGTTGTCTTAAATATGGAATGAACTTGCCTAAATAGTTGACCATGGCAAGAAAACATTGTAGGGCTTGGACAGTGTCTGGAGCTGGCATCTCAAGAACTGCTGTTTGCTTGGAAGGATCTGGTTGTAAGCCTGAATTGGTAAACAAATGACCCACATAAGTAACTTCTCTTAACCTAAATTTACATTTCTGAGGATTTAGCTTAAGATTCACTTCACAGGCTCGTTCTAGAACTTTCTTGAGGTTCCTATCATGTTCGACTTTACCATTGCCTCCTACTAGAATGTCATCTACTGTAATAGCACATGGATAGCCAGAAAACATTTGTTCCATCAGAAGCTGAAAGACTTCACTGGCAGAATTTATTCCAAATGACATTCTCAGAAATCTGTACCTCCTGAACGGCGTACCAAATGTGGTTAGCAATGAGGACTGTCAATCAAGTGAAATTTGCCAAAATGAGCTTTTGGCATCTAATACAGAAAAAAAAATGGCATTAGGCATGATGGCAGCAACTTCCTCGACTGTATGCATAGGATGATGTCTTTTTAATGCTTTGTTCAAGTCTCTTGGATTAGTACGTATTCTGATATCTTCTGAGCATTTCTTATGATCTTCTACTGTGGAAGATACCCATTCAGTTGGCTCTTCTTCTGGACAAATTACATTTAGCTGCACCATTTTGTCTAGCTCGGCTTTGACTGTGTTCTGCACAGCTACTGGAACTTTCAGTGCTTGTCTGATAACTCTGCTGACCTCTGGGTCTAATGTCATGGAGTACACAACTGGGAGTTTGCCTAGTTTGTCTGTGAAAATGTCAGCATACTCAAAGAAAAAAATATATATAGTTTAGGTGAAATTCGAGCTGTTGTCATTCAAGCTTACATGGTGGGCTTCTCTGTTAAATGAAAGCAGTCCCATTTTCAAACCGTCTCTGAGGCCTGATAATTACTGCATTTCTCTCTTGACTATGTAAAACTGCAAGTCATAGCTGTTCCCAGCAGAGTAACATGAAAGCACTATTGAGCCTTCAGTTTGAATTTCTTCACCACCATAACCAACAACCTTTGCACACTGTCAGATTAAGTTGTTCTGCAGCTTTTACTCTAGCAGGCGTTTCTGCTGACGTAACATTACTCTTTCAACCAGTATCTACTTTGAGCTCTACGAGACTCCCAATAGTCCGAACAGTACAAAAAATTTCATTCTTTGCCTATAAATCTACTGCACTGACTGTTTCACCAAGCACACAGGCACACCATCAATATAAAAAGTAGGGTTGCAGCTTTATAATTGATCAACTTGCCTCTATGTGTGATCTTGGTTAATAACAGAATATGCCCTGTTTGATTTACAAAACCTTTTGAAATGATTCCACTTATTGCAAGAATGACATTGTTGACCAAAAGCTAAGCACTTTATTTGGGTTTGTGATTTCCACCATAATTACGACAACTGACTGAGGGTAGTCACAGGTTTTGCTGAGTCACTCCTGTGCTTTCCTGCGTGTACCTTAGGCCTTACTGAAGCTGCTCTGGGTTTTACTGGAGCTCAGGCTGTGAGTGCCACACCATTAAGCCTATTTTCTTTAACCTCATGCTGCATACTATCTACATTGGCTTTGTTGTAGTGCCTTTCAAAGCTATTCTCATTTGTAAGCATACTTGTGCGTCTTTCTGTAAGCTCATATATCTGACAAATCTCAATGCCTTTTTAAAGTTAAATCACTGTCTGAAAGCAAAATCTTTCTCACTGTATCATTATTATTACCACACACAAGCCTGTCTTTTATCAAGTCTTCTGTCATATCAAAATCTACATGTTTTTGCCTTATTTCTCAAGTAGGTTATATATGCTGCAAAAGTTTTACCAGGCTTTTAATCTCTTATGTAAAATAAGATGTTCATCGTGCATACAGCTGCAGTCATAACAGATGGGTTCTCCTGCCATCAGGCGGGTCCTCGGTCGGCCGAATTCCAAAGTCTAGGTCCGGCGTCGGTTGTCGTCGCTTCTTCCCTGACGTCAGTGCGACAGGGGTATAAAGGAGCCAGCCAACGCCATTTTCTTCAGTCTTTCTTGCCGCGCGGTGCCCGAAGCAGAAGCAGTTCACAAGTGCCGGTCGGCCAGCTCCTGAGATTATGAAAATTTGGAAACCGAAGTCTTCTTGAAAGCTAAGTACCCCGTTGGGGAAACTTTTCTTGCCTCAGACCGATGTCAGACAAAGTTAATAATTGTATTTCTTGTGGGAAGCAAATACCGCATAAGGATTTCCATTCCCTCTGTATACCTTGTTTAGGCCCAGACCACGACGTCTCGGTCTGTCGCTTTTGTGCTACATTCAACAAGCGCACCATTAAGCGTCGGGCGGAGTTCGCCCAGCATTATTTTGGGAAAGCATTTAATTATATTATGTCGTCGGATACTCCGACTCCAGTTTTGTCTAAAAAACGCAAAGATAAGGACCGACACCACGCCTAAGCCGACTACACGTGGTCCAGTTCTCAGCGAGGCACCTACGCAGCCCCTGACTACCGACGACACTTCTTTGGCGGTGTCTCCTGTGCCCGAGGTCGCAGGCTCCTCGGCCCACACCCTGGCTACAGATACCGAAGCCACTCTTGGCGTTGAAACTCAGAATGTGGACAGGTCCACCTCCACTCAAGGTGTCTTTAGACCTTCCTCTTCTTTCTCCATCAAGGCTTTCACTAAGTCTAAAGCAGCCTTGCACTCTAAGAGACAAGCTACACAGGGCCCATCTACAGGCCCCATGCCTAAGAAACAGATGCTTAAAATGGCTGAGGATTTAATTACTCTTATCAGAGGTTCTCAGCCCCCACCAGACAAAAGGCCCAGAGTGGAGGAAGATTCCCCCTCTTCTGATCAGGGCTCCATTATTTCAGAGCACTCTGATGATCAGGAACATTCTTACTCCCCTTTTGAAGACTCTGATGCGGAGGAGTCCATCCCTTCTGTATCCCCCCCTGAGGATTACTCATTTGGGGAAACTTTGCATACCTTAAGGGAACACTTCCACTGGGAAGGATAAGATTATTCAGATTCCAAGAAAAGGCTTAGGGAATTTCTCTTGCTACCTCAACACAGGCCTCTGGCTATACCTCCTGTCTTGGACATCCTAGATGATGTTTACTCGGAGGCCTGCCTTAACCCGGACTCTCTACCTCCAGCTCCAGTTAAGCCTGACAGGTACTACAGGGTTCCTGACTCACACCAATTTCTATACAAAAGCCATGCTGCTGACCCAGAAACCATTTCACAGGGCCCCAAGGGAGTTAAGGCCTCCACTGCTAAAAATCCATTACCTTCCGAGAGAGACTCCAGATCCTTAGAAAGGTGGGGAAAAAAGGTATATACCTCGCTACCTTAGCCATGAGGGCCTTAAACTGTCAGTTCCATATGCTAAAATACCAACAGTTTTGCTATCACAATTGAAAAGTAAAATGTCACAACCTGAACAACCAGACTTGAAGGAGTTGCAGGATTTGATGCATAGTGCAGAACAAGTAGGTAAGCATACCTTACAATGTGGTTTTGATGCTCTAGAGGCCTCATGTAGAGCTGCTGTTACAGGATCAGTCATACGTAGGCATGCCTGGCTCAAGGAACAAGCCTTGCCTGATCATGTTAAAGCTAAATTACTGGACCCTCTTCAAAAGGATGTACTATTTGGTGCTAATGCTGAGGAGGTATTAAGGAAAATGGAGGAAAAGGCTAAATCAATGCAAACTGTGAAAGATTTTCTACAGGTACAACCCCACGCTTTAGTAGAAATTGGCCTTCCAAAACTGGTCCTTTCCTGCCACGGACAGACCCCAAAGAGGCAGATACAGGCCGAGGGGCAGAGGATTATCCCAAGGATCGTATAGAGGCAGACAATGGCAAGCTCCTACACAAAGAGGTGGTGAGGATAACTCGCAATCTTTCAGAAAGCAAACCCAATGACTTTCCCTTTGCATGCCAAGCAAGTCTCAAATGGCAGCCCCTTAGGAGGAAAGCTGGCATTATTTTCAAAAATTGGCATATTGCCACAAAGGACAAATGGATCCTGGACATTATAAACAGAGGCTACAAATTCCATTTTCACACCCTTCCAAAATGAGAGGCATGCCAAACCTGCCACACAATCAAAGGGCAGAGGCACAAAGGCAAATTACAGATCTCATAAACATGAAAGCTATTCAAGAGGTACCTACGCACTAACAAGGTCAAGGTTTTATTCCAGGCTATTTCTGGTACCAAGGAAGGGAAAAGATTGGAGACCTATTTTGGACCTATCCATCCTAAACACATTTCTACTCATACCAAAATTCAAGATGCTCACTCTACAGCAACTTCTTCCCATGCTGGGCAAGGAGTCTTGGCTGGTAACATTGGACCTCAAGGAGGCATACCTGCATGTCCCAATCAGACAAAATTGCAGAAGGTACCTCAGATTTCTTGCAGGTTCAACCCATTATCAATTCTCTGCATTGCCCTTTGGCTTATCTACTGCGCCCAGAGTATTCACGAAATGCCTGGCATCAGTAATTGCCTACTGCAGACTTCAAGGGATACAAATATACCCCTATTTGGACGACTGCCTGATCCAAGCGGACAGCAAGCACATTCTTCTGAAACATCTGGCTTATGTAATAATGTTGTTGAACTCTCTGGGATACACAGTCAACAAAAAGAAATCAAGGCTAATACCCTCTCGAAGATAATTTTCCTGGGTGCCAATTTGGACACAAACACCCAGATGGCCTACCTCACGCCAGAGAAGCAGGGGCAACTAATTCAATACTTCAGAGCACTAGCAAATTGCACCAGGCTGACTGCAAGGAAAATCCTGCAGGCTCTGGGATTCATGGCATCTTGCATCTTGCTAATCCCATGTGCAAAGCTGCATATGAGGAAACTACAATGGTACCTGAAAAACATATGGTCTCAACACAGCCGCAGTTTGGAAACAATAATACCACTAATTCCATGTCTGCAAAAGGAATTTCTGTGGTGGACTCAAGCATGTCAAACAAACACAGGTCTTCCATTCAGCAAGCCTCAAGCAAATCAAGTCATCACAACAGATGCCTCGGACTACGCCTGGGGCGACATGACAGATCGGTGCATTCAGGGCAAATGGTCCCAAAAAGAAAAGCACCTTCACATCAATCAAAAGGAAATGCTAGCAGTAATAAATGCTATAATAGCTTTCAAGGACCTTCTACAACCAGGTCAACTATTGATAAGAACGGACAACACCACAGTTATGTGGTACATAAACAAACAGGGAGGAACACATTCTTACCCCCTATGCAGACTGGCCATGTCACTTTGGAACATGGCCATGGACTTACAAATAGAACTACAAGCACAGTACTTGCCAGGCAAGGAAAACACGCTGGCAGACAACCTAAGCAGGAATATGACAGATCCACACGAGTGGAAATTGCATCCAAAAGTTTTTACAGAAATAATCCAAGAATGGGGAAGGCCAGACATAGATCTCTTTGCCTCCCACAAAAATCATCAATTGACAAAATTCTGCTCAAGGATTTTCCATCCAAAGGCCTGGAGAGTGGACGCTCTCTTTCAGTTGGACATCAATGACAGTTTATGCCTTCCCACCTCTTCCTCTGCTGCCCAAAGTCCTATTGAAAACAAGAGCAGACAGACCAAAGATGATTCTCATTGCTCCGGACTGGCCAAGGCAACACTGGTACCCACTCCTGAGGAGCCTGACGCATTCCCCACCATGGACCCTGCCTCTAATGCCTCTTCTTCTGACTCAGCACAGCTTCAAAACTCTTCACAGCCAGCTAAAAACACTCAATCTAGCCGCATGGAAGATTCCTTAGCATCACAACAGGCCCTACTCTCCAAGGAGGTGCAGGATGTCATTTTGGAGGCCAGAAGGCCATCAACTAGAAAAGCCTACTCTGCAAAATGGAAACGGTTTTGTGTCTGGAATGAGAAAAAGGGCCAGGATCCTGGAAAACTGAATTTACCTCAAATACTACAATATTTGGCTGAGCTGCTAAGCAGTGGACTTTCATTCTCCTCCATCAAAATCCATGCCTCAGCCATTTCTGCAGAATACAACACTGATCCACCTTTATTCTCTCACCCTCTTTTAAGACAGTTCCTCAGAGGGGCTAAGAATCTAAGACCTTCAAGGAAACAACCAATACCTGCTTGGGATCTTAATTTCATTCTGGAAAAATTGACCTTGCCTTCCTTTGAGCCAGCTGCCTCATCAGATTTGCAATATTTGTCCTGGAAAACAGCTTTCCTTCTGGCTATCACCTCAGCTCGTAGAGTTTCAGAACTACAGGCTCTCATGGCTGTCCAGCCTTTTATCATCTTCCATCAGGACAGAGTTTCCTTACGAACCAACCCGTCCTTTATGCCTAAAGTGGTATCCAGGGTAGCTTTAAATCAGGCCATACATTTACCTACTTTTTATCCTAATCCTCAAAACAAAGGGAGAGATTGCTACATTCCTTGGACATCCACAGACAACTGCGTTATTATTTGGACAGAACAAAGCCTTTCAGGAAATCAGAACAGCTCTTTGTGTCCTATGCTGTAGGAGCTCAAGGAAAGCCAATTTCCAAACAGACAATCTCAAAATGGATAGCCCACCGCATACGCTTTTGCTATTCCTTTCATGGCAAAACTGTACCTACAGGCATTAGAACTCATTCCACCAGGGCCACAGCCACCTCTGCAGCTTTCCTCAGAGGAGTTCCTACCAAGGATATTTTGGAAGCAGCCACTTGGAGTTCTGTGCATACCTTCTCCAAGCACTACAACCTACCATTATACTCCAAATCCAGAGCAGGCTTTGCCATTGCAGTCTTGCAGGGCATTTTGGCTCCTTCTAGTTCCTCCTAGTGCCTACCACCCCTTTCTTAGCTTTGGGATTCTACCCATCTGTTATGACTGCAGCTGTATGCACGATGAACATAGTACAGTTTTGTACCTACCATAAATGTAGATGTTCGAGTGCTAATACAGCTGCAGTCCAGGTTTCCTTCCCCTCTTGGGACAGGCCTGTAGGCTAACACATCCTCATACAACCTGATTGGGGTATTGATTTATGATGTATTTGCTTGCAACTACTGTATTTTGATTATATTGCACTGCATTATTACACAAATGTATGTATTGCCTTCCTTCTGGGGGCACCTGACATCTGGGGCAAGAAAAACTGAAGAAAATGGCGTTGGCTGGTTCCTTTATACCCCTGCTGCACTGACGTCAGGGAAGAAGCGACGACAACCGACGCCGGACCTAGACTTTGGAATTCGGCCGACCGAGGACCCGGCTGACGGCAGGAGAACCCATCTGTTATGACTGCAGCTGTATTAGCACTCGAACATTTACATTTATGCTAGGTACAAAACTGTACTTTTCTTTCCATTGTAATATTTGTTTGGGGTTTACATATTTCTCTAAGTTTGGATTTTAAGCATTCAGGGTGTTCCTGTGTTTCAGACTGTACCACAGTATGGTGATCTTCCCCCTCCCTTGCAAACACAGCAGGTGCATACACAGATGAATGCCCTCCTTCAGTGGCTTCTGACCCAGGTGAATTAAGCAGAATAAATGCCTTTGTATGTGCATCTTTGACAGAAAAAGCAGCCTGTATGAAAATATCGTATTCTGCTCAAACACACTCCAATTTCCTGCAATATTGTTATCAAACAAAAGTGTTGCAGATCTGTGAAAGCCTTCTGCCATGCCCACAAAATATAGTAAACCACAATGCAATCTTGGCCCTTTTATTTAGTACGAATGTGGACACACACCAGGTATTTGTAGTAATATTCAAATGCACAATAAACTCTCTGAAATGACTGTACTTTGCGAAATCGCTGCACTGTAGTACTGCACACACTTGCCAACACTTTGCACACTTTTTGGATATTTTAAATAGCTTTAATGAATGTGAAAAAGTAGCACATTGTGAAAAAATATGGTCATTTTCCTTTTTTATACATTTCATGCAATTTGGATATTGTTTCAAACATTTTTGTAATTATTTTGAATATTTTTATCAATATGTTGCAGTTTTGGACATTTCATTTAATTGGAAATTCATTTTGAGCGTTCTGAATGCTTCATTTTATATTCGTGGTGAAAGAAATCATTTAAGCGAGTTTTAGTACCTGGAATTCACTTTTGACTTGTTTGTGACTCGTTTGAGCTGCAGAGGATCCACTCGTGTATATTCCTCCATTTCTAACTACGTGTCTCATGGCCGTGACTCTGGATCCCATTCTGACACCATGTCACTTTTCTTGTACATACTAATAAGACAAAGAGGCTTGGTTGTTCGTTTAGGTAGTTTATTGCATGCAAACATATCAGGATGGATAGCAGGAACATTGAACTTAAACTATCTAACTGATTGACTACTACACATATGTGTGCTTTCACTCTGGCTGCTCACTCAAAATGGTACTCTTGCTTGCAGTTGCTCAGTACTTATGTGCATGTGTCCACTGACTAGAATGGTCCTGAGAGGTGTATCACACACACTGATCTACAGTAACTACAGCCAAATGGGTTCTGACTGTTATCAAAGAAGGTTGTGCCATGTGTTGGAAAAGCATACCTTCTCTAAAAGGCCTTCCTCTTCCACTACTCAACTTGCTTCCATTGTTCGATCCTATTATTCCTGACTTACTAGGTCAGGACACCATAGAAAGAGTGCCAGTGTCCTTTATAGGAAAAGGTTTCCATTCCAGAATCTTTCTGATACCAGATAAGGAAGGACAGTGGAGACCCATTCTTGATTTCTCTTTGCTAAACACTTTCTTGAAAGCCCCATCTTTTAGAATATCTCTTCATGCCCTCCTGCCTTTTCATTCTTCATCATGTCTTTCTGTTGCTCTAGACCTAAAGGAAGCATACCTTCTCATTCCCATTTGGCCCTGTTACAGGAAATTTCTCTGCTTCATCTCTGGCTCATCGCATTTTCAGTTTACTGCTTTGCCCTTTGGTCTTTTTTCAGCACCATGAGTTTTTACAAAGTGTGTATCTCCAGTGGTGGCTTTCTGCCACACACACGGAATTCATATTTTTGCTTGCCTAGATGACCTACTGATCCAAGCTCTCTCCATGGACATCCTCCTCGAGCAAGTACATTACACTGCACATCTCCTTACAGTCTTGGGATTCACAATCAACTTCAAAAAAATGCCTTCTCACTCCCACTCAGGATATAGTCTTTCTGGGTTGCAGACTAGATGCACATAAAATGCATGCCCTTCTTCCTCTGGAAAAAGGTCACAGTCTGGCTATCTTCTTCCAAAACTTCTACTCAGTGTTGCACTGCAAAGCAATGAAGATTCTCAGGGCCTTGGGTTTCATGGCAGCTAAAATCTCAGTATTTCTCTGGGCCAGGTTACACATGAGAAAAATTCAGTGGTACCTGAAATCTGTGTGGTTCCAACATTCCCATCCCCTGGATACCCTGATGCCTCTCTTACCTTGCCTCAGAAAGTTACTGCTCTGGTGGGAGAAGCAGGTTATGCTCAACCCTGGTCTCCCTTTCACCCCAGTCCCACCCAACCAAGTTCTTTACACAGATGCCTCGGACAGGGTATGGGGGCATGGATGGGATCTTACCAGCTGCAGAGGAAATGGCCTTCTCCCCTGAAAGAACACATCAACTTAAAATAAATGAGAGCTCTCCTGCAAGGACTTCATATCTTCTACCACCTATGGAATCCAGACACACTCATGGTCTACACTGACGACACCACAGTTGTGTGGTATTTAAACAAACTGGGGCACATGGCCTAGCTCACTGTGCAGGTTAGCACAGGAGGTGTAGCACCTAGCCAAAAAAATGAACGTGACTGTGACAGTTGTATACATTCCCTCACAGGAGAATGTGTGCCCGATTCCTTAAGCAGGTCCTTGGAAGACCCTCAGGTCTTCAAAGCAATCAGGCTCCAGTGGAGCATACCACAGATAGACCTTTTTACTCCCCCCAACAAAACTCCAGCTTCCTTAGTTTTGCACAGGATCCCTTCTTCCTTAACTTGGAGGACAGAGGCCTTCTCTTTCCAGTGGTCAGAGAAGTTCCTCTGTCTTCTTTTCACTGCCACTCCTTCCTAAAGTCCTTCTAAAAGCCCAAAAGGAAGTGCCAAAACTTCTTCTGGACACTTTCTGGTCAGGACAGCATTGGTCTCCTATTCCACCTAAGAGAAACCACTGGAAAAAAAAAAACATTGCAACACTCAATCAAAGGGTCTGCTTCTCCATCCAAATCTAGCCTCTTCATTCTTGGTATGTGGATGATGGAGTTCTAATCCCTACGAGGCACTTCTTTTCTGAGGTGGTGGTTCAGGTTTTACAGGCCAGGAAACGTTGTACCAGAAAATTGAACACAGCTAAGTGAAAAAGATTTTCTATTTAATGCCACAAACAACCAGGATCCACTTTTATCAGAGGTTCCCTGTGTCCTTCAATATGTCTGACAACTATTGCTTTCTGGATTGGCCCACTTTTCCAGTGAAATCCAACTGTCAGCCATCAATGCCTGCTTGCCTCTTGACCCTCTTCTCATGTTTTCAGCGGAGGTCAAACTTTTCTGGAGGGGAGTCTTACATATTAAACCACAAGGAAAACCTATTTCCCCTACCTGGGATCTCATTTTTGGGCTTGCAAAACTTACATTGCTCCCATTCAAGCCAGCAGCATCTTCCAGTCAAAAATTCTGCACCTGTAAAACTAATCTTCTGTTGGCTGTAACCTCTGCTTGCAAAGTGTGTGAACTGCTGGCTGTTATGGATATTCCACCCTTTCTCATTTTCCTCTCAGGCTATTCACCTGCCTACTTTTTTTTTTTCAATCTTCAGAATGGGAGGGGTTCTCTCTATGTGTGCACAGGCAGCTGAGGTTCTAGTTGGACAAAACAAAATAAAACAAAACAGAAACTACTGGAAAACCTGATAAGCTGATGTTCTTCGTGTTTCACTGTTGCAGTCATTACATTTGGGTAATTTGCTGGCAGGTTGCCCTCAGTCAGCCTGATTAACAAAGTCTTGGGTCCTGCGTCGGTTGCTGTCCCTTCTTCCATGACGTCAGGTCGTCAGGGGTATAAAACATGCAGCCGATGCCATTTTCATCTTCAGAACCAAAGTCTTCAACCTAAAGCTAAGTACCCCGTTGGGGAAACTTTTTCTTGCTCCTGATGTCAGTAAAAGTTAATAATTGTATTACTCGTGGGAAGCAAATACCTCATAAGGATTTTCATTTGTACTGTATTCCTTGCCTAGGCCCTGACCACAATGTGTCTTGCTGTCGTTTTTTTGCTAAATTTAATCAATGCACTATTAAGCGTCGGTATATTTTTGCATCTAAATACTTTGGCTTAAGATTTAACTATCCAGAAATGTCATCTGTTAGCAATCCGACTACCGGAATACACAAAAAAACGCAAAGAAAAAGACAGAGACAGACCATCGAGGTCCAAAACCGATGACAAAGCTTCTCCTAAGCCAGTCGCCGGTACTCAGTGAGGTGCTTTCGCAGCCCCTGATACCCGCTACTTTTGATTCGTAGGCCTCTACAGAGACCCATTCAGAGTCCAGTATGCCGCAAGACACTTTAAGTATTGAACCCGCGGATGTCTCTACCTTAGATGGGTCCGGAGCCGCTGAGCAGGCACCGGCTTCTGAGGGTGTTTTCAGGCCTAAAGATTTGTATATTAAACTGATGCCATCTTCAAAACCTAGGCCAAAATCAACGTCTGTGTCTAAAAAAATGACGCACAGGCCCCTATGCCTAAAAAACAAATGATCAAAATGGCTGAGGATTTAATTACCTTGATCAGGGGTTCCCATCCCCCTCCTGCTAAGAGGCCTAGGCAAGGCACTGACTATGAATCTTCAGATCAGGTTTCTCTTCTGATTCCTGTTCTGATCAGGAATTATCTATGCCACCTTATGAGGACTCTGATGCAGAAGATTCCATCCTTTCTGCTTCTCCTTCTGAGGATTTTTCTTTTGGAGAAACTTTGCATACCTTAAGGGAACACTTTCATTGGGAGAGTCAGAATTTCTCAGAATCTAAAAAGAGGCTTAGGGATTTCCTTCTTCTTCCTCAGCATAGGCCTTTGGCTATACCTCCTGTTCTAGACATTGTTGATGATGTTTTCTCAGAATCCAGCATGGCTCCTGATTCCCTGCTTCCGGCTCCTAGTAAGCCAGACAGGTATTACAGGGTTCCTGACTCCCACAAATTCCTTTTTAAAAACCCTACTGCTGATCCTGAAACCATTTCTCAGGGTCCCAAGGGTGTTGGCTTCTACTGCTAAAAATCCTACCCCTTCTGATAGAGACTCCAGGGCGCTGGATAGATGACGTAAGAAGGTTTACACGTCTGCAACCTTGGCAATCAGGGCTTTAAACTGTCAATTTCATATGCTTAAATATCAGCAGCATGTCATGGGCTTACTTAAACAGAAAATGATGTTGATTTCTGACTGTGTGGAAAATAGAATTACAGGATTTGTTACGTTCAGCTGAACAAGTTGGAAAGCATACTTTGCAATGTGGGTTTGATTCCTTGGAGGCCTCTTGCAGGGCCGCTGTAACTTGATCTGTGATAAGAAGGCATGCTTGGCTCAAGGAGCAAAATCTGCTTGATCATGTAAAAGCAAAATTGTTGGATGCTCCTTTACAACAGAACAGTCATTTTGTTAATAAGGCAGAAGTAGTTTTGAAAAAGATGGAAGATAAAGCTAAATCTATGCAAACTGTAAAAGGTTTCCTACAAGTGCAGCCGCACAGGTTCAGTAGGCACTGGCCTACTAAGAATTGGTCCTTTCCAGTATCCACCAGAGCTGCTCAGGTCAAACCCAGACACTCCAAAGGCTCCAGGTTTCAGTCAGAAGGAACTTACAGAACAAAGCAATGAGGAACGCACCTCACTACGGTAAGCAGTCTCAATGATTTTCCTCTGCCATCACCAAGAACTTATCTTTTGCTTTTGGCAGCCCCTTTGGGGGGAAAACTGGCACTTCATGCATGAAACTGGCATCTAATCACCCAGGACAAATGGGTTTTAAATATAGTATCCCAGGGATACAGATTTCATTTCCACACGTTGCCAATCACTAACTGATGGCCAGATCTGCCTCCAAATCAGTGGGCAGAGGCCCAGAAGTGAGTTATGTCCCTCATGAATATGGGGGCTATTCAACCAGTACCAGAAAAGGAAAAGGGACTGATTTTTATTCAAGACTTTTCCTGGTACCCAGAAAAGACAAATCATGGCATCCAATTCTGGACTTATCCATTCTAAATACATTCCTGGACATTCCAAAATTCAAGATGCTGACTCTACAACAGTAACTGCCTATGATAGGCAAGGATGCCTGGTTGGTAACTCTAGACTTAAAAGAGGTTTACCTGCATATCCCAATCAGGGAATCTTGCAGAAGATACCTCCGCTTCAAAGCAGGCTGTTTGCATTACCAGTTCTCTGCACTGCCCTTTGGCTTTTCTACTGCGCCCAGGGTCTTCACAAAGTGCCTGGCACCAGTAATTGCATTTTGCAGACAAAGAAACATTCAAATTTGTCCTTATCTGGACGATTGTCTAATTCAGGCAGAAAACAAGGACACTCTTCTACAGCATCTGCCGTTTGTAAAAAGGCTTCTAACTTGTCTAGGGTACACCATAAACTAAAAGAAATCACAACTGGTACCCTCTCAAATAATTACATTCCTGGGTGCAAGGTTGAATATAACTGCCCAGATGACTTACCTCATGCCAGAAAAACAAATTCAATTGATGACTTACTTCAAACAAGTGGCCACAAAAACCCAGCTATCTGCAAGACAAATTTTGCAGGCCTTGGGGTTCATGGCTTCCTGCATTCTACTAATTCCATATGCAAGACTGCATATGAGGAAACTTCAGTAGTACCTAAAAAGCTTATGGAGTCAACATTGTCACAGCCTGGAAACAATACCACGTATCATTCCTTGCCTGCAGCAAGAGTTCCTATGATGTCACCAAAACAAGGGACTGTCATTCATTCCACCCCCTGCCACCCAAACCCTGACTTACAGACACATCAGATTATGCTTGGTGGGGGGGGGGGGGGCATCTGGCAGGGAGATGCATTCAGGGCGAATGGAGCCCAAATCAAATGCACCTACATATCAACCAGAAAGAGATGCTAGCTGTACAGAATGCTCTGACAACCTTCAAGGACTATCTTCATCCAGGACAACTACTGATAAAGATGGACAACACCACAGTTATGTGGTACATAAACAAGCAGGGGGGGTACCCATTCCTACCCCCTTTGCAGACTAGCCATGGCCTTGTGGAACACAGCCTTTGACCTACCAAATACATCTACAAACTCAATTCCTGGGGTACCCATTCCTACCCCCTTTGCAGACTAGCCATGGCCTTGTGGAACACAGCCTTTGACCTACCAAATACATCTACAAACTCAATTCCTGCCAGGAAAGCAAAATACTCTGGCAGACGAACTAAGCAGAAATCTTATGGACCCACATGAATGGAAACTGGATCCACAAATCTTCAGCATGCTGACACACAAATGGGGGAGCCCAGACATAGATCTTTTTGCCTCACCACAAATCTATCAGTTGGACAAATTCTGCACAAGAATCCATCACAGAAAAGCTTGGAAAGTGGATGCTCTATACTTCAGCTGGAAAAACCTATCAGTCTATGCCTTTCCCCCTCTGCCTCTGCTCTCCAAGGTCTTACTAAAAGTCAGACAGGAAAAAACAAAAATGATTCTGATTGCTCCAGACTGGCCTCACCAACACTGGTACCTGCTCCTGTGCAATATGTCACACCTTCCTCCATGGTACCTGCCTCAGACACCCTATCTACTGTCTCAGCAGAACTATCAAATTCTGCACATTCAGCTACAAACTCTGAATCTTGCAGCATGGTTAATCAACTAATTTCACCAGTTACATCTCTCAGCAAACCTGTGATGGATGTCACTTTGGAGGCTAGAAGGCCTACTACTAGTAAATCTTATGCTGATAAATGGAAAAGATTATGTGCCTAGAACCGAGCACAAGGAATAAACACAGCAAAACCCAATATTCCTCAGATTCTGCAATATTTAACTGAGATGCTTCACAAGGGCCTATCTTTTTCTTCCATAAAAATCCATGTGTCTGCCATTTCAGCTCATTACAACACAGAGCCTCCTCTCTTTTCTCATCCCCTGCTAAAGCAGTACATCAGAAGGGCCAAAAATTGAGACCTCCCAGGAGAGCACCAACTCCTGCATGGGACCTCAATTGTGTGTTGGAAAAACTCACTCTACCTCCTTTTGAACCAGCTGCTACTGCAGACATAAAATTTCACTATTGGAAGACAGCTTTTCTTTTAGCAGTCACTTCAGCTAGAAGGATTTCAGAACTACAGGCTCTCATGGCAGGTGGAGCCTTTTATTATCTTTTACCTGGACAGGGTGGCTCTCAGGAGCAATCCATCCTTTATGCCTAAAGTGGTATCTAGAGTGGCTCTTAATCAGACCATTCATCTGCCAACCCTTTTCCCAAATCCACAGAACAAGGGGGAGCAGATTCTGCATTCATTGGATGTACAGACAACTAAGATTCTGCTTAAACAGGACAAAATCTCTAAGAAAATCTGAGCAATTACTGGTGGCATTTGCTGCAGGGGCAGCGGGAAAGGCTATTTCAAAGCAGTCCATTTCAAAATGGATAAGCCATTGTATTCGTTTCTGCTACATGCACCATGGTAAACCTGTCTCCAAGGGGATCAGATCCCATTCCACCAGGGCTGCATCTACTTCTGCAGCCTTTCTCAGAGGGGTTCCTACCAGAGACATTCTGGAAGCTGCTACCTGAAGCTCAGTTCATACATTCACCAAACATTACCATTTACCTCTCTTCTCTAAATCCAGAGCAGGCTTTGCCACTGCTGTCCTGCAGGGCCTTATAGCTGCTCCTAATGCTGTATAATTCCATCCTCCTAACCATAGCTTTGGGATTCTACCCAAGTGTAATGACTGCAACAGTGAAACATGAAGAACATAGTACAGTTGTGTACACTTACCATAAATGTAGATGGTCGAGTGTATTCACTGTTGCAGTCCTGGTTACCCACCCGCCAGCCCCCTATTTTTCTCTTATTATACCTCTTCTTTCTTTTACTATGCTCAGAAGCCTTTTTGGTGTATTTGCTTTTATTTGGAGGTATATTTTTTGTGTGTTCTAGTTTACATGCATATATATATTTTGCTCCCCATTTGGGGGGCATCTGACATCTGGGGCAAAAAAACCTGATGAAAATGGTGTCGGCTGCATGTTTTATACCCCTGACGACCTGACGTCCTGGAAGAAGGGCAGCAACCGACACAGGATCCAAGACTTTGTTAATCAGGCTGACTGAGGGCAATCTGCCAGCAAATTACCCAAGTGTAATGACTGCAACAGTGATGCACTCGAACATCTACATTTATGGTAAGTGTACACAACTGTACTTTTTTCATGTTTCACTGTTGCAGTCATCACATTTGGGTTATCCTGCCAGGGGTAGCCCTCAGTCATCCCGAATACCAGAGGCTTAGTATTTCTGCATCGGTTGCTGTCACTCCAGGACTGACGTCAGGTCGTCAGTGGTAGAAAATCAGGCAGCCGACGCCATTACATCAGTCTTTCTTGCCGAGGAGTCCAAAGCAGAAACAGTTCACACGAGTGCCAGTCGGCAGCTACCTGAGTTTTCATCTCTGAATTGAAGTTGAAGTCTTCTAAAGCTAAGTACCTTGTTGGGGATCCTTTTTTTCTTGCTCTAACCGATGTTAGAAAAAGTTAACAATTGTCTCGCCTGTGGAAAGCAAATACCACACCGAGACTTCCATTCTTACTGTGTCACCCGTTTAGGCCCAGACCACGACGTTCCCCACTGTTGCTTTATTGCTTTGTTCAGCACCAGAACTATATGTCGTCAGGCCCTTATTGTAGCTAGATATTTTCGCTCTCAGTCCTCAAATTCCAATATGGCTTCGGCAAGCCCATCCGACTACCGATCTTCCGAAAAAATGTAAGGATAATGACTGAGACAGACCGCACAGGTACAAAACTGTTGACGCTTCCTCTAAGCTAGTCGTCATTTCTCCGGTCCTCAATGAGGTGCTTTCGCAGCCCCTGATGCCAGCTTCTGTGGATTCGCAGGCAGCTACTGTGACCCTTTTGGAGTCCGGTATGCCGTGAAACTCTTCTTCGACTAAGGATCCTGCGGATGTCTCTACCTTGGATGGGTCTGGAGCCGCTGAGCAGGCACCAGCTTCCGAGGAAGTACTTTGCACTACCGATACTCAACACAGACTGAGGACTTCTTTTGCGCCTTCAGTTCTTTCTAAAACTACAGAGTTTCTAAGGCCCAGGGTACGAACCACACCCAAAAAAACGATGACCGAAGCTCAGGCACCTGCTTCCTTGCCTCAATCTCAAATGCTTAAAATGGTATAAGACCTTATTATGCTTATTAGGGGAAGCCAGGCTACCCCTTACAAAAGAAAGAGACTTGTCCACAGTAGTTTTATCTGAACAGGAGTCTGATGACTCTGATGCATCTGAATATGAAGACATGCAACCCCTCTCTGCTTATGAGGATTCTGCTGCAGAGGAATCCTTTCCTTCTGCCTCTCCACCCGAGGATTTTTCATTTGGGGAAACCTTTTATACTTTAAGGGAACATTTCCAATGGGAATGCCAAGACTATCCTCAGTCAAAAAAGAGACTCGGGGAATTCTTAGATTTACCACAGCACAGACCTTTGGCCATTCCTCTTGTCCTGGATGCTGTGGATGATGTTTTTATGGAATTCAGTTTGACTCATGACACCCTTCCTCCTGCTCCCAGGAAACCTGACAGGTATTAGAGTCCCTGACTCACAAATGCCTTTTCAAAACTCCTACTGCTGACCGAGAGGTCATCTCTCAAGGACCTAAAGGAATTAAAGCAACTTCAGCTAAGAATCCCAGCCCCTCAGATAGGGATTCCCGAGCTTTAAACAGATGGGGTAAAAAAGTATACACCTCTGCTACTCTTGCTGTTAGAGCATTAAATTGTTAGTTCCACATACTGAAATAGTATACCATGGAACTTCTCAAACAAAAAATATCTTCCTTTCCTGCTTGTGCAGAAAATAAAGAATTACAAGAGCTAATGCATTCTGCAAGTCAGGTAACTTAAGCACACCTTGCAATGTGGCTTTGATGCCCTAGAAGCATCTTGCAGGGCAGCAGTCACTGGTTCTGTCCTTAGAAGACATGCTTGGCTTAAGGAACAGACCATGTCAAATCCAAATTATTGGCCGCACCATTGAACAAAGACAACTTATTTGGCATCAAGTAAAAAAGATGGAAGAAAAAGCAAAATCTATGCAGACAGTACTTCTTACAGGTTGAGCCACCGAGGTTCAGTAGGCATTGCCCCTCCAAGCCCTGGTCCTTTCCTGCCCCCTCTAGGCTAGCTCAGCCCAGACCCAGGGGAAGCAGACCCCTACCAGACAGCAGCCCCAGGGAATGCAGAGATCTAAGCGATGGAGTTCCTCCTTTTCAAAAACAGGAAGTGCAAAGCCACCCCCTTAAGGTAAGAACTCTCAATGACTTTACACCTCCACCCTTTACCTCTGCCCACCTGCTTGTGCCTCTAGGAGGAAAACTCTCCTTCCACGCAAGCAACTGGGCCACTATTACCAATGACTGATGGGTCTTCAACATAGTGTCCCAGGGATACAAATTTTATTTCTACACTCCGCCAACCCCAAAAGGGTTCCCAGATCTTTCTCCAAACCAGTGGACAGATGCCAAAAAGCAAGTCCTTTCCCTGCTCTCCATGAGAGCAATACAGCATGTTCCTGCAGAACAGATAGGCCAAGGTTTCTACTCCAGACTCTTCCTGGTACCCAGAAAAGAGGGCACATGGCGCCCTATCCTTAGTCTATCCATTCTAAACACCTTTCTGGTGATGCCAAAATTCAATATGCTCACCTTCCAGAAGCTTCTACCAATGCTTTCCAAGGATGCTTGGTTAGCCACCCTGGACCTAAAAGAGGCCTACCTACACATCCCAATCAGGGAATCATGCAGGAAATACCTACATTTCAGGGCAGGATCTATGCACTTTCAGTTCTCTGTGCTTCCCTTTGGTTTCTCTACTGCTTCCAGAGTTTTCACAAAATGCCTGGCTCCCACCATTGTTTTTTGCAGACAAAGAAATATTCAAATTTACTCATACTTAGACGATTGCCTGATTCAGGCAGACAGTCAAGAAAAGCTGTTACAGCACCTGACTTTTGTACAGGACCTACTGACTTCCCTGGGGTATACTGTCAACGAAAAGAAATCAGAAGTAGTCTCCACACAAAAAAATGTATTCCTGGGAACAAGCCTGGACACAGCATCCCATATGGCATTCCTTACTCCAGAAAAACAAGCTTACCTGACAGGCTACTTCTCTCAACTAGCCACCAGAACCCAGTTAACCGCAAGGAAAATACTGCAAGCTCTAGGGTTCATGGCTTCCTGCATCCTGCTCATTCCATATGCCAGACTGCATATGAGGAAACTACAATGGTACCTAAAAAGCCTTTGGTGTTAACACTCTCAAGACCTGGAAACTCTCATACCAATGATACCTTGTCTAAGGAAAGTTTTTCTTTGGTGGGCAACAGCTTGCAACCACAACAAGGAACTTCAACTTCTCACAACCCCACGCCGCCCAGACCCTCACCACAGACACGTCAGACTATGCCTGAGGTGCACACCTGGACGGCAGGTGCATTCAGGGCCATTGGAGCCCAAATCAAATATATCTGCACATTAACCAAAAAGAGAAGTTAGCTGTTCAGCATGCCCTGACAGCCTTCAGACTCCTACTCTCCCAAGGCCTCTGCTGATCAAAATAGACAACACAACAGTGTTGTGGTATATCAACAAGCAGGGAGGGACTCATTCTTATCCTCTCTGCAGGCTCGCCATGACCCTTTGGCACACTGCCTCAGCAATACAGCTACACCTGCTAGTGCAATTCCTGCCAGGCTCTCTAAACTCTCTGGCAGACAGTGTAAGCAGAACCTGCTAGACCACAGAACCTTCACCCTTGTAACCCAGAAATGGGGCACCCCGAAGGTTGACCTCTTTACCCCCCACTCCAATCATCAGCTCAGAAAATTCTGCACCAGGGAATCTCACAGCAAGGCCTGGAAAGTGAATGTTCCAGTGGGTAAACTTCTCTGTCTATGCATTTCACCCTCTACCACTCATATCAAGGGTACTGCTCAAAATAAGGGAGGAAAAACCGAGGGCAATCCTGATTGCTCCAGACTGGCTATGCCAGCACTGGTACTCACTGCTGCACAGCCTGTCACTATGGCGTGTACCTCAGATCTCAACACTCCTGACCCAGGGGAATGGAGAATTTATGCATCCCCAATTGCAGTCTCTCAACCTGGCTGCCTGGCTTATTCCCTGACCACCCCTCCAGCTGCCAACCTAAGCAAACAAGTCCTAGATGTCATATGTGAAGCCAGATGCCCCAGCACTAGGAAATCCTATGCTGACAAGTGGGAAAGGTTTTGCACCTGGGTCCAGGCTAAGGGAGCCGGAATGGCATAGCCCTCCCTACCTCTCTTCCTGGATTACCTGGCAGATCTAGTACATGGGGATCTATCCTTCTTTTCAATTAAAATTCATGCCTCTGCCATCTCTGCTCATTACAGCACAAAGCCTCCTCTCTTCTCACACCCTCTCATCAAATGGTTCCTAAGAGAGGCTAACAACTTAAGGCCACCCAGGAGAGCTCCAGCCGATGCTTGGGACCTTAACTTTGTGTTCAAAAAGCTCACCCTACCCCCCTTTGTCTCCTGGAAAGCAGCCTAGCTTCTGGCCATCACTTCAGCTAGAAGAGTATCAGAGCTACAAGCAAGCACTCATGGCTGTAGAGCCCTTCATCATTTTCCATGCTGACAGAGTCTCACTCAGGAATAACCCATCTTTCATGCCTAAAGTGGTGTCCAGTGTGGCTTTCAACCATCCATACATTTGCCCACCTTTTTCCCTAACCCACTAAACAAGGGGGAAAGGATTCTGCACTCTCTAGATATGCACAGACAGCTCAGATTCTATCTGGACATGACTAAATCTTTCAGAAAAACTGATCAATTGCTAGTCAGCTTCGCAGCAGGAGCAGAGGGCAAGGTCATATCCAAACAAACAATCTCCAAATGGATCGCACACTGCATCCATTTCTGCTACAGACAGCACAGGAAACCACCCCCAAAGGGGGTCAGGACACATTCCACCAAAGCAATCTCCACCTCTGCAACCTTTCTCAGAGGGGTCCCCACCAAGGACATCCTGGAGGCTGCAACATGAACATTTGTTCATACCTTCACCAAGCATTACCACCTGCCTATCCTCACCAAATCCAGGGCAGGCTTTGCCACAGCAGTCTTACAGGGCATCCTAGCCAGCCCACAGTCGTCCTGACTGCCTCCACCCTTTTCTTTAGCTTTGGGAATCAACTCAAATGTGATGACTGCAACAGTGAAACATGAAGAACATAGTACAGTTCTGTACACTTACCATAAATGTAGATGTTTGAGTGTATTCACTGTTGCAGTCTTGGTTTCCCTCCCTCCATCCCCAATGTCTCTCTCTCTCGTTCTTCCTATCTCCTTACAGGGATTTTTTGGTATTTACTTTCTACTGGTGGTGTTCTTCCACCATAACCTAGCTCCCTATTTGGGGGGCTCCTGACAGTTAGGGCAAGAAAAACTGAAGTAATGGTGTTGGCTGCCTGATTTTATACCACTGACGACCTGACGTCAGTCCTGGAGCGACAGCAATGGATGCAGAAATACTAAGCCTCTGGTATTCGGGCCGATCGGGGGCTACCTCTGGCAGGATAACCCAAATGTGTTGACTGCAACAGCGAATACACTCGAACATCTACATTCATGGTAAGTGTACACAACTGTTCTTTTGTGTCCTTTGTGGATTCCAAACTGGGCCAACTGGTATCAAAGCAAACTATTACTTCCTGGATATTGAAAGCCTTTTTTTTGTTACCAACACAATATGGCAAATCATTGCCTTCCTGCCCAAAAGCATATTCTACTCAAGCAGTAGCCTCTTCTGGTGCTTTCCAGAAGGATGTTGATGTCTGGTTCATCTTGGAAACTGCTAGTTGGTCCTCTGTGTACACCTTCACCAAATACTGCAAAATTGATGTTTTTTGTTTTTTCCAGATCAGGGCTGCCTTTGCTAGATCTGTCCTATCTGGGCTCCTGGACAGCTCATCTTCCCATTAGCCAATCACCTTCTTATGTACCTCCTTCAGCTATGGGAATCACCCATATTTTAAGAATACTGCAACAATGATGTGATTTTGTGACACACTACAGTTACTTACAGTAGATGTCCTACTGATCACTGTTACAGTACTCCTTCCCCTATTCTTGTCTGTTCCAATATTACACTTTCCCTCAGTTGTAAGCTATGCCTCTCCTAGCTGACCAGTCTGCTCTCTCAGTAGTCTTCAGGCTGCTTTGGCAGATGTATTGCAAAAAATTAGATTATGGATGTGGAAGAAAGGGTGTGGGTCAATTATAGAAAAATAACAATGAGGAATGATAAATCGTTAAAAATAAAATGTGTGTATATGTACATGCAAATATGTAAATAATGTGTTCTATGTTGTGCTAAATAAAGGATCCCTTCTCTTTTCGATATGTGACTTGGGATCTTTTCCATCCACCTGAGCTATCACCGACTTAGGCAGATGGGACCTTGTTTAATGTCCCATCTGAAGGGTGACATGCTCAGTAGTGCTGCACTGCAAAGTCCAGAATCCATCATCTGCAGTACGAATCAACCCCCCAGCCTTCTGGTCTTCCAGCTGCAAAGGAGAGTGTGCTACCTGTTGAATAACTGACGCTGCATTTCCATAATTAAGTTCAAAATGCTAAGGCATCAAGCATTTCTTATACTACTTTCGTCATACTTTATTTTAGTGGCCTTGCATAAGGAAAACAAATGTTACTTGAGATTCAGAGCTGAACAAGAGCATTTCCAGTTTGGTTTCTTGCCACATGGTCTGTTCACAGTGCCTAGAGCATTTACCAAATTCTTTTCAGTAGTATCTGTTCAGTTTAGGACTCAAGAGTTTCATGTTTACCTTTATTTGGATTTCTGCTTCAGGGATGAAAGCTTATAGAACCTTACTTCTGTGGGACTAAAAGTGTGACATTAACATCAGTACAGGATTTGTTAGAGCAGTCCTGCAATTCTTTCCTATGTGCCACCCTGCAATTCTTTTCTGTGCACTTCACCATCCCGTCAGAGCCAGTTATGGCATACTTGTAAGGGTTTTTCCAAAGATTTTTATTTTTGCAGAACTTTTCCTTTGAACTAAGATAGTATGTTTGTGTGAGGTGTATACCTCAGTACATCTTTGAGGAAGGAGGCCTTTAGCAGTATGCATGCACTTACATTTCCAATTACAGATTTCCTTTTCCTTAGCCTACTTGTATGTAGTTGTTGATCTGCTGACAGTTTTTGACCGTATTAAGCATATTGTGATTTAAGCAAGTTTTTTACTAAAAGAACTAATGATGGTGTGAGAAATTGTCCGCTTTATGTAGTGATGTTTTCAAGGAGTGGCAGTGCTACTGCAGTACGAGAAGGGCACAACATCCCTGCATGTGGCTTTTGGTTGCTGGCATAGTGACAACACAACTGACATCAATGAGTTGAACACTCAGTTGCTAAACTGGTTAAAGACCCTGTCTGTTGAAGACCTACATTATGGTGAGTAACTCCTGCAGCTGTTTGTATTAAAGAGTCATCACAAAGTGGTTGCCAGTTAAATGACAAGAATCATACACTGTAAAAGTTGTGTGTTTTGAAAAGTAGCACATTTATTTTGAAATAGATGTTCTGAAATTTAAACAGTAGACTAGTAAAATGGAATGCCGTATCATATGTTGTTGTTTGTCTTTCGGCTTTTTCCCGGTAAGGGGTCGCCACAGCGGAACTCCGATCCACTAATGATTGGCAGTAGATTTTTACGAAACGCCAAGGTGCCAGCCCTATGCCCAACCTTCAACGAAGGCACGCCCATTTACACACGCATGTCTTTCGAACGCTACCCAACCGCGGGGAGGACATGCAGACTCCACACAAATGGCACTCCCAAGCCACGCGGAGAATCGAACGAGAGAACCTCTTGCTGTGAGGTAACAATGCTACCGCCGTACCACCGCGCCATATCATATAATCTGCAAAATTTACCAGTATCAAGCTCTGCGCCTTGTTGAACTGTTGAATTAAGTAACTGAATGGTGACATAAGATGCAGTTTTTGAACTGTGCAGTATTTGTTAATAGGCAAAATCAGGCTTTTGCTTTCTTTAGGTGCTGAATCCAGAACATGTTTTTTAAACTGATGGCTAAAAAATATTGTGTGGTGCTTAGTATTTCACTTATTTTTGTGTATGCTGTGATAAGCAAGTTGTGTCTGTAGCTACAGCATTTCAACAAAATATGTAAAACTTGTAGGTTATTTGTGGTCTTGTCTGTTTTGTAACATGAAACAAATATGGTAGCATAGTGTTACGTATTGCTTCTTGTTTCATAGGAATTTAAATATGTTGAGGAAGAACTGTACCAGACAAGGAACTCCTTACAGAGCAGGATAAAAGATCGAGAAGATGAAATCCAAAAACTTAGAAACCAGGTGCTTATTCATTTTTTTTTTATTTCAGGAATATTACATAAGTTGGTGGTGTTTATAAATGGTATTTCTTCACATTTTTATGTATTACAGCAATGGAAATTATGTCTAATGTACAATTTCTGTAATTCTGTTGCTCTGTTTAAGGCTAAATATTATGATAGTTGACAAGTTGCAAAAATAAAGTAAAATGGTAGAACAGTTGACAGTCATAAAAGTTAGGGCAACCTTAATTGCCTATCTGCTGAATAACTGTATGCTAAAGAAGGGGAACTCAAAAGGAAACATACTAGGATTGGCTTGTCTGTGAGTGTTGACTAGTAATTCAGATTATGCACAGCAAAACAGGCATTCATTTTAACACACATTTTATGTATGTCTGGATGTATATGGGCTTGTAAAAAAACACACACACACACACACACACTGGATATAAAAAGTGTACACACCCCTGTTAAAATGTCAGGTTTTTGTGATATAAAAAAATGAGACAACAATAGATTTCAAAACCTTTCCCACCGTTAATGTGACCTATATCCTATATAATTCAATTGAAAAACAAAAAATCTTAAAAAATGTACTATAAGCTGGTTGCATAAGTGTGCAAACCCTTAAAGTAATACTTTGTTGAAGCACCTTTTGATTTAATTACATCATTCAGTCTTCCTGGGTACACACCTGCCATCAAAGAGACTCATTAACACCAAATAAAGTTCAGCTGTCCTAGTAGGATTTTCTTAGTATTTACTCAGTTGCCTGCTACAGCAAAAGCCATGGGTTCGCAGAGAGCTTACAAAGCATCAAAGGGATCTCATTGTTGAGTGGTATCCATCAGGAGAAGGGTACAAAAAAATTTCCACAGTATTGGATACACCATGAACACAGTGAAAGACGGTCATCAAAAAGTGGATTAAGCATGGAACAACAGTGACGTTGCAAAGAACTGGACGTCCCTCCAAAATTGATGAAAAAGCAAGATGAAAACTGGTCAGGGAGGCTGCCAATAGACCTACAGAAACACTGAAGGAGCTGCAGGAATTTCTGCCAAGTACTGGTTGTGTACTACATGTGACACCAATCTCCCATATTCTCTATATGTCGGGTCTATGGGATAGGGTTGCAAGACAGAAGCCTTTTCTTACAGAGAAAAACATCCAAGCCCAGCTAAAATTTGCAAAACAATACATCCAAGTCTCCCAATAGACCTACAGAAACACTGAAGGAGCTGCAGGAATTTCTGCCAAGTACTGGTTGTGTACTACATGTGACACCAATCTCCCATATTCTCCATATGTCGGGTCTATGGGATAGGGTTGCAAGACAGAAACCTTTTCTTACAGAGAAAAACATCCAAGCCCAGCTAAAATTTGCAAAACAATACATCCAAGTCTCCCAAAAGCATGTGGGAAAATGTTTTATGGTCTGATGAGACCAAGGTTGAACTTTTTGGCTACAATTCCAAAAGGTAAGTTTGGTGCAAAAACAACACTTCACTTAACCAAAAGAACACCATCCCCATGGTGAAGCATGATGGTGACAGTGTCATGCTTTGGGGGTTGCTTTTCTTCAGCTGGAACTGGGGCTTTAGTCAAGGAGGAGAGAATTATGAATAGTTCCGAATACCAGTCAATATCTGGCCCAAAACCTTCAGGCGTCTGCTAGAAAGCTGAAGATGAAGAGGAATTTCACCTTTCAATATGACAGACCCCAAGCATGCATCCAAATCAACAAAATAATGGCTTCACCAGAAGAAAATTAAAGTTTTGGAATGGCCCGACCAAAGCCCAGACCTGAATCCAATAGAAAATTAGTGGGGTGACCTGAAAGCTGTGCACAAGAGATGCCCTCGCAATCTGACAGATTTGGAGCACTTTTGCAAGGAAGACTGGGCAAATATTGCCAATTCAAGATGTGCCATGCTAATAGACTCTTACCCAAGAAGACTGAATGCTGTAATTTAATCAAAAGGTGGTTCAATAAAGCATTAGTTTAAGGGTGTGCACACTTATGCAGCCAGCTTTTTGTAAGTTTTTTATTTTTTATATTTTTTTCCCTTAACAGATTTTTTGTTTTTCAATTGAATTGTACAAGTTATAGGTCACATTAAAGGTGGGAAATGTTTTGAAATGATTTATTGTGGTGTCATTTTTTTATATCACAAAAACCTGGCATTTTAACAGGGGTGTGCACACTTTTTATATCCATTGTATGTGTATACATGCATATGTATAAACAAGTGGATATGTATGAATGTACGTACACAACTCAAGCACTGAAACATGTAAGTATATGTATATATATATATATATATATATATATATATATATATATATATATATATATATAATTATAAATATAATTCAGTGTTTGTGGCATGATAGGTAGCACACTTGCCTTTGCTGCAAAAGGCTGTGGGTTCTATTTTCATACCAGGTAGATCAGTTGCTTACATTGCACTGCAGCGTAAGGGGGTGTTGTACTCATGAGTGTGCCATTCTTTAGATGAGGCCCCATCTGCATGACTAGCTGATAGCGCAGGTTGATGTAAAATATTCTACTGCACCTATCAAAAACAGTAGAGGTCCTTTTATAAATACACTGTTTACAATATTTGTATTATTCACATATAATGCACTATTTAGAATTATTTACGCACGTCTGTAATCAGCTTTCCATCATATGCTATGTATGCTTTCATCTTTACAATTCCATTCACTTTGACCCCCCCCCACCCTTTTTCCAGTAACCAAATCTTATTTTTAATATTTGTGCCAATATCTGTTATCCATTAAATTGTATCTTAGTCAATCTTTGATTTTATGTAGTCCAAATTACAAAAGACATTTTCTATTTTCATTACTAATTCTTTCTTTTATTTCCATAATAGCCAGTTTCCAACATATCCATATTTATATTTTCCATTTTCTTAAAACTTTACAAGTAGTTTTCTTCACATAAATTTTCCCATACTTTCTTTTTCCTTTTACTTTTCAAGAAAACATGTTCTGTTGTCTCAACCTCACCACAGTGATTACAAATTCTATCTTCTATTTTTTATATGGTATATTTGCTTTTACTGGCAATTTTTATATATAATCTCCATAAAAGAATCTTTACATTCTACATGTTTTTGCACCATTCTGTTCTGAGTTTTAAAGCTTTTAGTTTTCCTTTCTCATTTTTTCCCATGGATAGATAAAATGATACTTATTATATTCATATATCATATTTCTCTTTTATATTTCCTTTATTTTCTACTTCTGTTAACTTTATTTTCCACAGCATTATTTTCTCTTGATACTGTTTCATTTCCACATTCCTTTTCTTTCTCTTTTAAATGTATTCATCATACACAATATTGTCTTACATTTTTCTTTCATTATCACACTTATTAATGAAGTATTTCCCTTTTTTGTCTATTTCAGTGCTTTATATAAGTTTAGTTATGCTGCGTGCACCACCAGATTTATCAGTCCCAATCCTCCTCCGTCGTCTTTAGCATGCAGTATTCCTCTTTTTCCATAGTTCAACCTGGATCCCCATATAAATGAAAAAAAAGCAATTGTCAAATGTTCTTTCTCCTATTTTATAGGAATCATATAACCATTTGCCAAATATGCCATTCTTCCTAATAAAACAGACTGTATTAAATGTAGGTAGTTTTCTGTATGACAGTTTACAAGTTCTCCAAAATTAGCTTATATTTCTTAATTTTTATTATGTCTGTCATTTGCTTTATTTCTACCATTTCATCTCCAAATGTTATACCTAATAGTGTTATTCCCTTCATATTAAACTGTATATACTTTAGCCTGGGTAGTGTCCAACTGGGCTAATGGCCCAGTCGGGCACTACCTGGTTAACAAATGTAAATAAATGTAAATCTTGCTTTCTCCTCCTAATTCTCTGCCTTTATCTCTAATTATATTCATACATATAGCCTTCACTTGTTCATTAGGTATATTAATAACTTCTTCCATCGATAGTTAATTTGTTACTAATACTATGTCATTCAGCCACTGTTTTTGTACAACACCGTATTGTATTATATAGTATTGTTGTATACTGTTGTGTATTTTGCTATACTTGGAGCTTTTCTCCCCGGGCCTCTGCTGAAAATGGACCTGTGTCCAGTCGGACCTTCCCGGTAAACAAATGTAAAATAAAATAAATAAATAAATAAAATATATGAGCAAAATTGGTATCCTTATTCCTTCTGAAGTCCTATATTCTGTTACTTTTAGTGACATATTTAATTTACTAACCACTACATTCATAACTAATGCAAATAAAATGTTACTCACAGGGCATACTTGTCTTATACCACTCTTTACATTTATTTCCTGACTTAACCATCCATCCACTAATACTTTTACCTTGTTATTTTATATGCTGTCTCAAAAATCTTTCGCATCTTTTCATTTATATAGTAGTCTTTCATTATATCCCATAAAACCTCATGTTGTATCTTATCAGATGCTTTATTTAAATCACCTACCATCATTTTTGCATCTGCGTTCCTATATGTATCATGTACAATTTCTCTTGCTGTCATTTACTAATTTGAGTACCTTTTCCTTTCCTTCCAAATATTGTATCCTCTAGTACTTTAATTTATTGTCTAATCTTATTTCTATTATTTTCATAAATATCTTGCAATCTGAATTAAGTACTGTCAACCTCCAGTTTCTTATGTCATCTTTTTCCATATAAATTTCATAGCTCCAGTACATATTTCTTCTTGTCCTAAACCTTCCAACCATTCATTTAACATTTGTACAAAATCTTTCTTCTGTCAATCTGATATATCTTTATACATCCATCTGGTCCAGTAGCTGATTCTAAATTTACCATTCTTAATACATTACTCACTTCATCCATCACTGTACATTTTTCTAATTCTTTATCTTGTTCTGTCATTTTTTTAACATTATACTTTCATCTTTTCTCTGTGTTAGTTTCTTTAACTGTTTCTTCTATACTCTGTTTTACTACATTCATTATTTCCTGTTGACTTCTTACCTTTTCTGCTCTTGTTACCATTTTATTCTCTTTTACTGTACTGCTCAAATACGGCACTACTAATTTCTTGTAAATAATATCTTTGTTTAAGTAGACACGTTTTAATCTTGTCTTGATTAATTTTATATATTTTTCTCTCTATTATAAAATTATTTTTTGTTACTTACCTACTCAGATTTCCCATAAGAACTGTAATTCACTGCATCCTTTTTTGCTAGGAAAGGAGCACAATGTGGTGAATTGTAAACATTATAAAACTTTTAGCAAGAAAAATCTTCAGGTTTTCATAGGACACTCTCAGCACCATCTTTAGCTCATGATGTATTTGCCCCCTTCTCGCTAGGGGGAGTCTATTTTGAAGGCTAGGTCCTCTCCAGAAAACAGTGAGGAAACTAAAAGAGCTCCCAGACACCATAAAAACAGGGAAATATGAATGTACAGATTTATTGTTGGGGAGCAAGTAGGTCATATGACCTGTGACTTGTTGACCTAGCTTTTCAGCAATGGCCTGCTGGGCCTTATGGTTCTTCTGCTCCACCAAAAGCTATTTCTTGTACAAAAATGACACCAGCTTTAGCCATCTTTTGTGAGAGACATGGGTAGTGAATGCAACAGAGAGGACTGTTTCTTTTCAGGCTTTTATCCAGGTTTGCTGTTGAGAAATGTTTGTGTGCCATAGCCAGATATGGGTTGCCAAGTATCCACAGTATTGGCGTGGATGGGGAAACTCTTCCAGATACTTTATTTTCATGCTGAGTAACAGCTTATTGCTGATATGCTGACAGTTCTAGTAGATGTGTTTGACATTGGGTGGTTGAAGATTGGTGTACCATTTTTATATTGGACAAAACACAATGTCAGTAGTTAGGCAAGGCCTGGAAATTGGCATTGCATGTGCTAGCTACATAGGCATTTGGATTTTTCCCTCATACTTTTGATTGTAGAATGTTCTGTAGACAGTGTTTTGCCATGCTATATCATGTCATCCCTTCTTTCTGTGTGATCCCAAGTCCTTCCAAATCAGGGGCAGTAAAGCAATGAAAAGAGATAAAAAAAAAACTCCTCTTGAGTAGAATCCACTGAACTGGATTGGGATGAAGAGGATCTGGTTTACTCATATCTGATCCACTCCTCCTTAGACTTTAAACAGAATTTCCTTGGGATGTTCACTTTACAGTGTTTTTGCTAGTAAAATTCTTAATCATACGAGGGATCATTTTAACACTTGTGTTACATTGGGGGTGTTAAAGAGTTGTCACCCACTCATAAAAATTATTTTAAATTGCCAAGGATAGAGCAGCCTAGGTCATCAGCTAAAACACTATGATAGAAACCTGTGAAGATGTTGCTTCTGTTGAGTTTGACTTACAGCTCTGACATACTAAAAAAAATGAATTAATTATAGTTTATAACATTCAGGATCAGTTCCAGTATCTGTATAAAAACTAGTGCAAGGAATGAGGTGATTAAATTCCGATAGCCAGAAAAAGACAAATTAGTTAAGTGCTACTATAATGTGAGACCTAACATTAAATGTTAAGCACCACTTGCTTGGCTTGTTAAGATTGGGTCAAATTTGCCAGTGCTAACTAGCAAAGACAGAGGCAGAATAAAAAAAAATTGATTTGTTTTTGCCTGTACTGATAAGGTGTCCCTTCATCTTATAAAGTTATAAAATAGATAAAATAACAGGATGTGTTCTGCATTTTCTGAACGATTTGAAGTCTGAAACTCATGTACGTCATTTAGTGGATTCAGTTCTCAGTGATTTGTCTGAAACCATAGATTTTATGACTAACAGACCAAACATATAAGGTAAAAATCTGGACATTCAAGAGGTATGGCGAGGTGAGTATAGACATAAAGGGACTGTTGCACTGTCTTTTTTTCACAGCACTCAGGAAGTGATTTACTGCTATGAAAGCCAGCAAAACACTTAGCTTTTTTTTTCCTTCTTTTCCTGTAACTACTTGTACATAGAGTACATAAAGCACTATGCACTGCAGAGAGTTATGAATGGGTCTCCGATCATAACCTTTAAACATGTGTTCTCAACATGGATGCCAAGATTCATTTTCAGAGCTTGTCATCCATGTCTTGAACATATTGTAAATTGATTACGATCGGTGACCCAATAATAATCCTGTTTGTGATGCACCCAATAGTTATTTCTATGGAGGCACCTTAGGATTTAGAGGCAGTTCCTGGTTTCAGTACTTTATAACAACAAATAAAGTGGAGTACTTGAAAATTCAGCAAAAAATTATGTATTTCTGTTCAGGCCACCAGCTATCACACCATCAGATGTGCTTTTTGCTGTGGTATGTTTTGACCCAGTGTGTTCTGTTTTTGGATTTCCTCATTTTTCACTGAGTTTAGGTTTTACCTGTTTGAGCTGCCCTTCTGTTTTTGTTGTTGCCATATTTGTTCACAAACGCATCTGGTTGTGTTAAGGACCAGTTTCTCATTGCATCCCTGGATAAGTGGTCTTCCCCCAGAAAATATTAAAAAAAACTGGAGATCATCTTGCATTCATCACTCCTCCAGAGCATAGCCATTTTAGAGGAGACAAAGCATGCATAATATAGGAACTTTAAAAGAAAAAAAGTGAAAAAAGCAGCAACCACTGAAAAATGAGGGATCAGACCAAACAATAATAAAGTATGTAGGCCACAATAAAGACCTTGTCCCTCCAGTAACAGAAACAAAACCCAACAGTGGCTATGGTCCTTTTTCTCCCTTCACATCCTGTTTACACAGACTACTTGGAAGGAGGAGGTCTTTCAAGAGCAGTGTGATTCCTTTTGACCTCAATCATGTGGGCAAGGGAGGTAGGGACCACAGATAACACCACATAATTTATTGACTTCCTCCCTTCCTGGGAGAGAACCAGATACAGCATGCTTGAACACTTGCTGACTTGCGAAGAGTTTCACAAGGGCAAAACATTTTATTCATGTCTTTTTGCTCAATTCCGCCTAAAAAAAAAAACAAATGAACATGGTAAAGGCCTATTTTTAATTTGGTCACCCTAAACAAATATTTTGCATAAAAAAAAAAAAAACTCAGGGTGCAGTGCTACAGTCATTTCTTCCTCTGTTTGATAAAGAATTCCTTCCTTTTTACCCTGGAGAGTACTTGGGCATTTCTTCAGGAATTTAGAGGAATAACTTGTATCAGTTTGCACCCAAGTCTTAACGTAATGAATTGCTGCAGTATTCACTCGTCTTAAATTAAGGGCGTTTCATGCTTACACCTTTCTGGATGACTGATGCAGGCCCCACTGTAGAGCAGCTCAAGGCTGCTCTGATTCTCACAGTCCAGTGCATGTACTGTTCAAAGCACACAGCCATATGGGGTTTTTATCACATGGCAGGATCCAGTTTATGAAGGCATCTTCAAACTATTTACCCAGAGATTTCACCTGTGAGGGGGAAAAGTACAAACAGCCTTTAAAGTATATCTTTTCACTGAACTCACTTGTAATCAGTGTTTAGATGATGAACCAGGAGGTGGGCTACAAAGTAAGACTTCTTTAACCCCATCTCAACCAAACCAAGTCTGATCACTGATGCATCAGATTGTTTGTGTGTGTTTGGGAGGAGCCATTTTGTGCCAGGTCTGTGTATATGGCAGATGATCCAAGGATCAAAAGATCAAACACACTGACCTGTAGGAGATGATGGCAGATGATCCAAGGATCAAAAGATCAAACACACTGACCTGTAGGAGATTATAGCTGGTTTGCTTTCCAGTCAGATGCCATCTCCTGAGGGGACTGCAAACAGTAACAGAATGCGCAACTCTGATGTGGTATATATATGGGGGGGGGGGGGCATACATATTCACATCCATGTGCAACTTCAGATAGTCTGTATACTCAGCCGACAAAGATTTTTAGCATATTACTAATCATTGGAGCAGAGGTCTCACAGGCTCATTTATTTTATTTATTTATTTGAGATTTGTTAACCGGGACAGTCTGACTGGGTCACAAGATCCATTTTCAGCGGAAGCCCAGGGAGAAAAGCTCCACAGTTTTAGAAAGTTACAAGATTTACAAACAAACCACAATATATAAGTATACAGTGAGTACATTGCTAGTTTAACTGTGGTAACACTTTACACAAATAATTATAAGCAAAATTAGTAGACATAAGTATACAGTGAATACATTACACATTTATCTTGATAACACTGTACACAAAATTATAAATTTGACAAGACTTTTACAAATTTGACAAGACTTTTAACATGATAGTGTCACTGGATATTTACACAGTACCATTCTTCATGTTTGAATTGAAATAATACTTCTGCTGTTTAGATTAGTTCATAAGGAAGGCGGTAGAAAGATAGGAGTAGCGTGGTACATTTTTTCCAGTCTTGACAGTGCTTAATGGTAGTATACACATTAATGTAACTGAAGGAGGTATATGAAGGCCGATTGTATATTAGCCTGGAGTTATGCATGTGCATAGCCATGATTTATTTAGGTGTTCTTTTAGGAAGGCTTTAAAGAGAGGTAGGCTAGGAGTTAGCTTAATGTTGGGAGGGAGGGTGTCCCAAGATTTAGCAGTAGAGTGTGAGTATAGACATTTTTTGGGGGTTTCTAGAAGTTTGTATATTTCAAGGGGCTTTTTATCTTCAGATCTGAGCTGTCTGTTTGGTTTGTAATGTTGTATTAGGTCTTTTGGAGGTGGGCAGGCAGTGGGCCTGTAAAATAGATTGTGTGTTTTAATTAGGTGTGTATATGAAAGCTGTTGTGTTAATCCTAACCAGTTTACTTCTTTGAGTGGTGTACATTGATGTGTATGGCAGTTGGAGTTGGTTGCAAACTTTGTAACTTTGTTGTAGCATTGCTCTAATTTAGTTTTGGTGGAGTTTTGCAGATTGGTTAGTATACAGGAATTGTTGAGATGTGATGGGAGCAGGAAGGATTTAGCCAGGATAGTTTTGGTTGTAGTGGTAAGGAATTGTCTGCTTCTGTAGATTATTCCTAGTTTTTTTTATGGTTTTTTTTTTATATTTTGTTGAATATGAGGGTGATAGCTGAGTTTATCATCAGTTGTAACACCAAGTAAATTTAGTTTCTTGAACAATGTTTAAGATGGTATTGTCAGCTGCATAAATATTTAGTTGGCCTGGGTTGAGAGTGGTATTTGTGGGGTAGAATATCATATGCTTTTTTTTTTGGGGGGGGGGGGATATAGAAAGAGTTTGGACTCTTAGCCATTATTCAGTTGCTGAGAAGGGTTGCTGGATTTTGATTAGCTGTTCAGGGAGGGTACAGGAGGTGCAGATTAAGGTTGAGTCATCTGCATACTGTATTAATGCTCCTGGGGAAGAGGAGGTGTATAGGTTATTGGTGAATATGTTAAATAGTAAGGATCCTAAGATAGAGCTTTGGGGTACTCTTGGGTTTGGTAGGAAGGGGGAGAGTTGGTTTGACCATTTAACTGCATGATGTTCATCTTGTTTCACTGTTGCAGTCATTACACTTGGGTTATCCTGCTGGCAGGCTACCCGCAGTTGGCTCGAGTCCCATAGTCTAGGTCCGGCGTCGGTTGTTGTCGCCTCTTCCCTGACGTCAGTGCGACAGGGGTATAAAAGATGCAACCGACGCCATTTTCTTCAGTCTTTCTTGCCGCGCGGTGCCCGAAACAGAAGCAGTTCACAAGTGCCGGTCGGCCGACTCCTGAGATTTTCGAAATAAGTTTCAGAACCGAAGTCTTCAATAAAGCTAAGTACCCCATTGGGGAAACTTTTTCTTGCTCCAGACTGATGTCAGTAAAAGTTAACAATTGTATTTCTTGTGGGAAGCAAATACCTCATAAGGACTTTCACTCTTATTGTATTCCTTGCCTAGGCCCTGACCACGGCGTTACTAGTTGTCGGTTTTGTGCTAGATTCAACAAACGCACTATTAAACATCGGTTTGATTTTGCATTACATTACGTTGTCTGAAGGTTTAACTATATAATGCCGTCGGAACAACCAACGACTGGAATTCATAAAAAATGCAAAGACAAGGAAAAGGACAGGCATCCGAGGTCCAAAACCGACGACGAAGCCTCTTCTAGGCCAGTCGCCGGTTCACCGGTTCTCAGTGAGGCGCTTTCGCAGCTCCTGACACCCGCTACCTCAGAGCCACAGGCCGTATCCGACTCCCATGTGGAGACAACTAGGCCTCTGGATACTCAAGGTATTGGGCCTATGGAAAATATTCCCTCAGATGGGTCTTGAGCCGCTGAGCAGGCATCAGCTTCTGAGGGTGTTTTCAGACCTTCACAGCTTACTATTAAATCCTCTGCAGCAGCCAAGGTACAGTCAAAGACACCATTAAAGATAAGGAAACAAGTACAGCATTCTCCTGGACAATCATCCATGCCAAAGAAACAGATGCTTAAAATGACCGAAGACTTAATTACTTTGATCAGGGGTTCCCATCCCCCTCCTGATAAAAGGCCTAGGCAAGACACTGACTATGATTCCCCTGACCAGGTTTCTATTTCCTCTGATTCCTTTTCAGATCAGGGGTATTTTTTTCCTCCCTATGAGGACTCTGATGCTGAAGAATCTATCCCTTCAGCCTCTCCACCTGAGGATTTCTCTTTTGGGGAAACTGCACACCATGAGGGAACATTTCCACTGGGAGAGCCAGGATTATTCAGAATCCAAGAAAAGGCTCAGATATTTTCTTTTACTGCCTCAACACAGGCCCCTGGCTGCCCCCCCCCCCCCCCCCTGTGCTTGATATAGTTGATGATGGTTTCTCTGAATCCAGTCTGTCTCCTGATTCTTTACCCCCTGCACCAGTCAAGCAAGACAGGTATTACAGGGTCCCTGAGTCTCATAAATTTCTTTATAAAAACCTTGCTGTTGACCCTGAAACAATTTCTCAGGGTCCCAAAGGGGTTAAGGCTTCCACTGCTAAAAACCCTGTTCCCTCTGATAGGGATTCTAGAGCTCTGGATACATGGGGGAAAAAAGTTTACACTTCTGCTACTTTAGCTGTAAGGGCTTTAAACTGCCAGTTTCACAGTACCTCATGTCTTTGTTAAAACAGAAAATGCTTACAAATTCAGAGAATCCTGACAATAAGGAAATGCAGGAATTATTGCATGCAGCTGAACAAGTGGGAAAGCATACTCTACAATGTGGTTTTGATTCATTAGAGGCTTCTTGCAGAGCCACAGTTACAGGCTCTGTCATTTGAAGGCATGCTTGGTTGAAAGAACAAAGTTTACCTGAACATGTTAAAGTAAAATTATTGGATGCTCCACTACAGCATGATGCTTTGTTTGGTGTTAAGGCAGAAGAGGTGTTAAAGAAAATGGAGGATAAAGCAAAATCTATGCAGACAGTAAAGGATTTCTTACAGGTTCAACCACCTAGGTTTAGTAGAAACTGGCCTTCAAAAAGTTGGTCCTTTCAGGTGTCAGGCCACAAAGAGGCAGATACAGATGCCCAAGAGGCAGATCTCAGCCCCAAGGCCCCTACAGACCTAAACAATGGAGTGCTTCTGCCCCCAAAGGAGGAGAAGACAAATCACAACCTTATAGGAAACAGTCCCAATGACTTTCCTTTACAAAGGCCAAGCACTTACCTTTTGGCAGCACCCCTAGGGGGAAAGCTAGCACTTTTCGCACAAAATTGGCACATAATCACCCAGGACAAATGGGTACTGAATATAGTTACTCAGGGCTACACGTTCCACTTTCACACCTTTCCAAAATCAAAAGGTATGCCGGACCTGCCACAAAACCAATGGGCAGAGGCACAAAAGGAAATTGCTGCTCTCATGGACATGGGAGCTATTCAAAGAGTACCACAGCAAGAACAGGGACAAGGATTTTACTCAAGACTCTTCCTGGTACCCAGAAAGGACAAAGCCTGGAGACCAATACTGGACTTGTCAATCCTAAATACTTTCCTGGATGTTCCAAAATTCAGAATGTTAACACTGCAGCAACTTCTACCCATGCTGGGCAAGAAGGCTTGGTTAGTTACTTTGGACCTCAAGGACGCCTACCTGCATGTCCCAATCAGACAGTCTTGCAGAAGATACCTCAGATTCATAGCTGGCTCAATGCATTACCAATTCTCTGCACTGCCCTTTGGCTTATCTACTGCGCCCAGGGTCTTCACAAAATGCCTGGCACCAGTAATTGCATTTTGCAGATAGAGGAATTCAGATGTATCCCTACTTGGACGACTGCCTTATTCAAGCAGAGAGTAAGGACATTCTACTAAAGCATCTGGCGTTTGTAAAAAAGATTATTAATTTGCCTAGGGTACACAGTAAACGAAAAGAAATCAAAACTAGTGCCCTCTCAAGAGATAATATTCCTGGGTGCAAGCTTAAATACAACTGCCCCAGATGGCTTATCTCACGCCAGACAAACAAAGGCAACTGACTCATTACTTTCAAATGATGGAAACAAAGACCCAGCTCCTTGCAAGAAAAATTCTGCAGGCCCTGGGCTTCATGGCTTCCTGCATTCTACTAATTCCATATGCAAGACTGCATATGAGGAAACTACAATGGTATCTAAAAAGTGTTTGGACTCAACATTGCCACAGCCTAGAAACAATAGTAACTGTAATTCCCTGTCTACAACAGGAGTTTCGATGGTGGTCCAGGGCCTGTCACCACAACAAGGGACAGCCCTTCACCTTACCCACAGCCAGGCAGACAATAACAACGTATGCATCGGATTATGCCTGGGGGGCACACATGGCAGGAAAATGTATTCAGGGCACGTGGCCCAAGGAACAAATGTATCTTCACATCAATCAAAAAGAGATGCTAGCTGTACAGAATGCCCTGACAGCCTTCAAGGATCTACTACATCCAGGACAACTATTACTAAAGACCGACAACACCACAGTTATGTGGTACATAAACAAGCAAGGGGACACACATTCCTACCCCCTCTGCAGGCAAGCCATGACTCTGTGGAGCGCAGCACTGACCTATCAAGTACATCTGCAAGCACAATTCTTGCCAGGAAAGAAAAATACACTGGCAGGCGAACTAAGCAGAAATCTCATGGATCCGCATGAATGGAAACTAAACCCACAGGTCTTCGGCATGATAACAAGGAAATGGGGACGCCCAGACATAGATCTTTTTGCCTCCCCTCACAACTGCCAACTACAGAAATTCTGCACAAGAACTTATCACTCACAAGCATCGAAAGTGGATGCTCTTTTATTCAGCTGGAAAACCCTGACAGTTTATGCCTTCCCCTCCACTGCCTCCTCTTCCCAAGGTACTCCTAAAAGTCAGACAAGAGAAACCAAAAATGATCCTGATTGCCCCAGACTGGCCACGCCAGCACTGGTACCCAATCCTAAAGAGCTTGTCTCTAGACCCAGCCTGGCCTTTACCTCAAATTCCTCATCTTCTAACTCAAGAAAACAATCAGATTCTACACAGTCAACTCAGAACCTTAAATCTGGCTGCATGACAGATAATATAGTCACTCAGACCACACCTCTCTCTAAAGCTGTTATGGATGTCATTTTAGAAGCCAGGGGGCCCAGTACTAGGAAATCTGATGCAGAAAAATGGAAGAGATTCTGTGCTTGGAACCAGGCACAAGGACTCGAACCACTTGTTCCAAGTATACCTCAGATTTTACAATACCTAACTGAGATGCTGGACAAAGGCCTATCCTTTTCATCTATTAAGGTCCATGCCTCTGCCATTTCAGCTCATTACAATACGGAACCTCTTATTTTTTCACATCCACTGCTAAGGCAGTACCTCAGAGGGGCAAGAAACGTACGACCCCCCCAAGGAGAGCACCAATACCTACTTGGGACCTCAATTTTGTATTAGAAAAGCTCACACTGCCTGCTTTTGAGCCAGCCAACACAGCTAATATAAAATTCTTATCATGGAAAACTGCTCTGCTCCTAGCAATAACTTCAGCAAGAAGAGTCTCAGAGTTACAGGCATTAATGGCAGTGGAACCTTTCATCATTTTTCATCAGGACAGGGTCTCTCTAAGGACAAACCCAACATTTATGCCTAAGGTGGTTTCCAGTGTGGCTCTTAACCAAACCATTCATTTGCCAACTTTCTATCCAAATCTCCAGAATAAAGGGGAGAGACTTCTGCACACTTTGGATATACACAGACAGCTACGATTCTACTTGGACAAAACAAAAGCTTTCAGAAAAACTGAACAATTGTTTGTAACTTATGCTGCAGGATCACAAGGAAAGCCCATCTCAAAGCAGACAATTTCAAAATGGATAGGACACTGCATTCACTTCTGCTATGCACAACATGGCAAATCAGTGCCTAAGGGCATAAGGCCACATTCTACCAGAGCAGCAGCCACTTCAGCAGCCTTTCTCAGAGGAGTACCAACCAAGGACATTTTAGAAGCTGCAACCTGGAGTTCAGTGCACACTTTCACCAAGCACTACCACTTACCTCTCTACTCTAAATCCAGAGCAGGCTTTGCCACTGCAGTTCTGCAGGGCCTGGTAGCCTCTCCTAATCCTATTTAGGCCAAGCCACGCAACCTCAGCTTTGGGATTCAACCCAAGTGTAATGACTGCAACAGTGAAATACGATGAACATAGTACAGTTGTATACCTACCATAAATGTAGATGTTCGAGTGTATTCACTGTTGCAGTCCAGGTTACCCACCCACCATCCCTCTTTTTATTGCTGGGACCTTTCTGTACTTCTCAGCTCGCTACAACCTATGTGGTATACTTGCTTGTAGATTAAGGAAATGTTTATTTTAGTACATGCATGTTTTTTGGCATAATTTTTTCCAGCCTTTCCTATTTGGGGGCACCTGACATCTGGGGCAAGAAAAACCGAAGAAAATGGCGTTGGTTGCATCTTTTATACCCCTGTCGCACTGACGTCAGGGAAGAGGTGACAACAACCGACGCCGGACCGAGACTTTGGAACTTGGACCGACTGCGGGTAACCTGCCAGCAGGATAACCCAAGTGTAATGACTGCAACAGTGAATACACTCGAGCATCTACATTTATGGTAGGTACACAACTGTACTTTTTCTATCATGGAGATAACTTTAGAACCACTGGAGTGTGGAGGAGGGACAACCTAGGTTAGATAGTCTGTTAAGTAGTAAAGTGTGTGTGAAACAGTGTTGAATGCTTTTGAGAGGTCTAGGAATATTGCTGCTACTAGATGACCTTTGTCTCTGGCTTTGTTAATGGTGTTTGTAAAGGATAGTAGTGCTGTGATTTGGCCTGAAGCCATGTTGAGTTTGAGAGAACAGGTTGTTTTGGAGTAAATATTTCATGATTTGTTGGTGAATGTACCTTTCCATGATTTTGGATAGGGGGGATAGTATTGAAATTAGGTGGACATTGGATATTTCTGTGGATTGTCCTCCTTTATGAATAGGTGTTATGTGAGAGTTTCCACATTGTAGGGACTGTGGCTTTAGAATGCTACCTGTTTATTACGATGCTGACTGGATATCCAGTTGAGTTGGCAGTGAGTTTTAGGTGTTGGGGTGGGAGATTGTCTGCTGATGTGGAGCAGGGCTTGAGTATTCATTTTTATTTGAGAGGTGGGTATGGGATGGAAAGTGAAAGTATTGTTGGTGCTATTTTGTTGATTAGTGGTATAGTCATGGGATTGATCTTTTATGGGGGTGTGTTAAGCAATGATTGTTGGTGTGTAGGTTTAGTTGTGAGTTAGCTGAGTTGTAGAGGTGAGTAGGTCTGTTATGGATTTCATTAAATGTTTGTTAAATTCTTCAGCAATTTGTGCTGGTTGTACTTGGTGAGGGGGAGTGGTCTTTGTTTGAGGAGGGTAGTTAAGAGTGCCAACATTTTTTTGGAGTTGTGTTTGTGTTGAAGCTGGAGATTGGAGTATTATGATTGTTTAAATTTGTTGACTGTTTTGTTACTCTATTGTGTAATGTTTTATAAGCTTGGAGGTTCTGTTTTGTTTCCAATTGTTCCATGCTATGTTTCTTCTTTGCTTCATGAGGTTAATGCAGTTCTGTTAACCATGTTTTTTTTTTGTTTTCTTTACTCTCTTTGTACGGGGACCAGACTTTCAATTATTTTTAAAAAAGTAGTATTGAAGTACTGAACAGCATCAATTAGTGGTAGTAATTTTAGGGGTGACCAGTTTATTCCACTGAAAAGGTTGTTTAGTGTTTCTTGATTGAGTCTAGTGGTATTTCTAACTGTTTTTATGGTATGTTGTTTTGGGAGATGGGTGTTTGCTCTTATGACAAAGGCTGTGGAAGATGGTCGCTTAGTGAATTTGGTAGTATACCTGTGGAGGAGAAATTGGTTGGGTGGGGTGCAAGGATCCAATCAACTGTAGGGTGGTTAGTACTTTGTTGTACCTTGTCGGTTCAGTGATTAGTTGTTTAAACCCGTAGAGGTTTATATTTGTGTTTGGAGAGCTTACCGTGTTGGCTTGCCAGTTAATATTCATATCTCCTAAGATTATGGTTTCTAGTTTGATGTTTTCAGTTGTCCAAGACGGTATGTGTTCTAGGATTGGTACATTGTTTCCTGGAGGAATATAAACTGTTATGAGATTTTTTTTTTTTTTTTACGAGTTGTTAAGATTTAGGGAAAAGCCGACAGAAGAAGAAGTTAGTACTTCGGCATTAAGGAAGTTGGGTGGTTTGTGTGGGTAAGGAGTTAATATTGAGTCTGGATAAGTACAGGATTGTTGTCCTTCCACCCTGCTTTTTTAGTCTGTCTAGTCTAAAGATTGTGTAGTTAGGGGGGCATTATTTCAGTATCTTTTATTCCAGATTGTAGCCATGTTTCTGCTAGGGCTAAGATGTCTGGGTTGTATTGTTCTATCCAAGCATGCAGGGAAGCTATTTTATTGCATACGCTTCTTAGGTTTAGAGTAAATAAGTTTAGGGACTTGGAGTTAGGTTGTACATTTGGTCCAGGATTTGGGTCTATATCACCACTTTGTATTGATTTCAGTGTAAGGTAAGTTTGCAGTGTATTGCATTTAGTTTTATGGTATGGATTTTAGAGTAGGAAGAAGGGATTTGGTGGTGTGGACTTTTAGTTTGCTGTTGGGGTTGTAGGGGAAAGGATAGAAAAATAGTTGCAGACAGATATTTGAGTAATGGATATGTTGGTGGAGGATGTTCTAGTGGTGTAGATGGGTATGGCTACTTTAATTGTAAGTGATGTGGCTGAGCTAAGTAGTAGTATTACGAATAACATGGAGAATGTTAGTAGTATCTTATGTAGGGTATTGGACATAGTGGGTGTTGGTGTGTGGGGTTTATTGGAGTATAGGATGAGTCTAATTTTGTTTAGTGAGTGGATAGTTTGAGAGATATGTTATTTTGGTGGGAAGTGGTGTGATTTGTTGAGAGAGGAATATGGGTGGGGTCTGTATAACTATAAATATAAGGATACTTGGAGTGGGTGGGGATGGGGGTAGGGTAGGGGAACAGAGTGAGTCCGACCTGGACCCTGTTTGCAGCCATCTTCAAAAACAATCAGTAAGGCATTAAAACCAGGGAGAAAGGGAAAGGGGATACGTTACTTAAAAATAGGGTTTTAAAACGGAGTGAATGCCTTTAACACTGAAACATAACTAAGATGGAGTGAGCACATAAACAGAAATGCTTACTGTACAGCTGTTTGGTGACTGTGGATAGTCTACTGTGCAATGAGAAAAATACTGCTGGTGACTATAATCAGATCATCTGTAGATGCAGAGCAATGGCATCAGCTGAAAGCCACTGCTAAAATTAATGGGATAATTTAGATTTAATACACATTTAAATTGTTTGTGACACTGTTTTGAAGTGCAAGAGGATTAGAAACAAATCCGTGAACCTTAAGAGAAGGTATGTTAGTTTGCATAGTCACTCTTTTTTTATACTGTTAAATTAAGGCAAGTGTAGACGTCCCTGAATTTCTTAAAAGGCTGTAATATTAACGCTGGGGTTAGATACAGATGAAGAGGAAAGGTAATGCTATTTTATAGATTTCAGATAGATTGCGATTGTGATGGGCTGTGGTTTGGGAGGGGGAGCACTTAATGGAGTGGGTTATGCAGCTGTTGCTTCCTGGCGATGAGATCGTCAGTACAGTACAGAATGTACTAACGCACTCACTAACACTTATTTAGTTTAGTGCAGTTAAGGTATTTTACTGTCTAGACACTTGAAATTTAGGCAACTACATTAGTTTTAAGTCTCTTTAGTTAAAGGACAGTGTCCGTGGGTGCCCGGTGCGCATATGAGGTATTTTTGAAGTTTCCATTTCTTGTTATGGGGTGGAGCCCCACTTGACCCAAGGGGTGGCTTGGTTTACTGAAAGAAAAATAACCTAATGCCTCTTACATTTTTTTTAGGTCAGCACATGCTGTGTGACCAGTCGCCAACAGTGGTAGTGCTATGAATAGTAAGTTATAGCTCTGGTAAAGTTGCAAGGGTCAGGGAAGGTCATACAGTATCAAAATTGGGTATAGCCTAGTAAAATAAGTTAAATTATGCATAGGAGAGCTATAAAAATGAAAATCATGTGTGCAAGTGTGTCGAGAAGAATTAAGCTGTATAAAAGTGGCCTTCGTTTAACAATAATTAATAACCAAATCATCAGGTAATGTTAAAGGTTGTTTCAGCTTCAGCATCTGATTGCAAAGTTTTTCTTGTGGCAACATTCAAAAATATATTGTGAATAAAATATAAAGTAGTTCTCTACTACATTAAATCAAGGTAACTTTCAACGTGTTTTAAATGCTAGTCATTGCAGTTAGACAGAGCAGTTCAGTGCAATATGTGAAATTACCCTTCTGGCTGTATAACAGTAAACAAGGAAACAGAACGTATCTGTGACAGCATTTCATTAAGTAGAAATATCTAAAGGCATCCTAGAGTGTGAAAAACAACAGAAATGGGTAGTACAGGCTGTTGCATTAAATAATTAGGTATTAAACCACAATGTACAGCATACCTTGAGTACAAGAACTTGCATGAGGATGGTTGCATGCTAGGGGCGACAAACAGCTGCTGTGAGATTTGAAAAAAAAAAGAGGAAGCAAAATGGCACCCTAGGTTTATAATACCTCTGGTAATCCAATGCAGGACTAGAGCTGGAGGAGAGAGGGAGGGTTAAAGACTTGAGGGGAAGGAGATGGATAGCCAATGGGTAATTGAACTCAGTAGACACCGTTTGTAAAGTGCAAGAGGATTAGAAACCAAACGGTGAACTTTAAGAAAAGGTATGTTACTTTGCACAGTCGCTCTACTTTATACTGTTAAATGAAGGCAGGTGTAGACATTATCTAATTTTACCTTGAATTTCTTAAAAAGATATAATATTAAAGCTGGGGCTATGTATTGATGAAGAAGAGAGGTAATGGTATGCTGTTTTATAGTTTTTCTCAAAAGAAAATGTGGTTTGGTGGGGGGGGGGGGCACTTACTGGAGAGGGTTATGCAGCTGTTGCTTCCTGGTGATGAGCTCATTAGTACAGTGGTTTGAGTAAGGAACTGTACAGCAGAATGTACTAACACACTCCCTAACACTTGTTTAATTTAGTGCAGTTAAGGTATTTTACTGTCTAGACACTTGAATTTTAGGCACCTACATTAGTTTTAAGTCTCTTTAGTTACAGAACAGTGTTTGTGGGTGCCAGGAGCACAAGTGAGGTATTTTTGAGGTTTCCGCTTCCTGTTATAGGGGGGTAGAGACACACTTTACCCGAGGGGTGGCTTGGTTTAATTAGTTTTAAGGCTTTGTAGTTATAGGATAGTGTCTGGTGCTCGAGTGAGATATTTTTGACATTTCCACTTCTTGTTATGGGGGGTGGAGACCTGCTTGACCCAAGGGGTGGCTTAGTTTACTTGAATACTTGAATGCAAGAACTTTTATATGAGGATGATTACACACCAGAGATGACAAAAAGATGCTGTTGGATTTGAAAAAAAAAAATGGACATACAAGTGGGCAGGAAAATGATAAACATCACAGTGAAGTAAAGAATAGTATCAAAGTACATGTATGCTTGCCTTATAGAAGAACTACCAATGATTGACTTCTGCTCAAGGGCCTCTTATCCATTAGCCCTAGTGACCACTGACCAGGGCATTCTTAGTCATGTGCATTCATGGCTTTTTTTTTGTGTCTTTCTGCCATCTGTTCTGATCTTAGAGGTGTTACTAAAGATAGGGAAAAAAAATCATAATTCATTCTAATTTTCATTCGGTGTTTTGCTGGTCATGCCATGCCATGCCTAGTTTTCCCGGTTGATGCAGATGACCACAAGAAATGGTAGCTTTTTCCCTGTGCTATTAATAGGTTAGAAATCATGATCCCACCCCACCCTTGCAGGAGTGAAGCAAATGACTTGGAAAGCATCAGGCTGATTCCTCATTGTTGTCTCTTCTCTACTGAGGTGATTTATGTCTTACATTATCTCAGAAGGTGAAATCTCTGGATGTTATTTTTCCAAGTGGGGGGTGGTGCTTGTCATTGATATGGAAAAAAAAAAGATGAACCCAGTTTCTTGTGCTATTCCTTGGATCCTGTACTACCCTAGAATTATCTGTTTAGTTACTGGGTTAGATATTGGTTATGTACTAGGAAAGCTGCCCTTGACAGCCATTTTAAGACTAGCCAGTTCCCTCTTTGTACTCAAAATAACTTATCCCATTTGTTTATAGTTTGGCCTTACCCATCCTATGGTCAGTAATTATGTGTAAATCCTAATGAAAATAACTGAGATCATACAGTAAATAATTTGAGGGGAACTATGCATATCCTTTGTGAGATATACCTGTCCCTTCAAACCTATTGGAGCATCATTCATGGTGTATTTATCTGCTGTCTTCTCCTGGAAGACAGTTTTTGTGGTGGCCATCAACTCATCTGATAGAGTTGTTGAGTTAGAAACCTTGAAATGCAGAGAACTCTATCCATTGCTCTGGACTGTTAAGGTATCTTTGAATCTACATCTTTCTTCACACCTGAGTTGGCTACTGAGCTTCCTGTTAACTCATCCATGTAGCTTTCAGTATTTTTCTGCAAGTCTGAGAACAAAGGGGATAGGATTCTGTATACTGTTGATGTGTGTATTCTGCTGAAGTTCTGTATTAGCAAAGATCAACTTACCAGATGCATGTATCCTCCTTTCCCAAAGACGTATGGCAAGTCAGTATTGAAACAGACCGTCTACAAGTGGTCAACCAACTGCAACCCTTTCTGCTATGATAAGCATGGCAAGACATGACTGGACAATTTAGGGCAGACTTCACTAGGGCAGTTGCCACTGTTGCAGTATTCTTCAAGATAGTTTCTGCCCGTATTATTTGCAGTGCCACTACTTGGAATTATGTTCATGTTCCCAAGCATTGCAAGCCAGATACCTATTTTAGCAGCAGGTCTAGCGTCACTTTTGAAGTAGTAAAAAGCATAGCATAGCCTACCATATAGATCTGGGTTCAGGGACATATACTGCTTGATGCTTTCACTTTCATGTTATGAATGCACTTCAGCAATGGTTCTTATGATGAATGTAGTGCAGTTGTGTGAGGGCACACACACTATTCCATACATGTTCATATAAGGATTATTGCTTCAGTAAATGCTTTCATCCTTCTCCATCCAACACTAATGTGGCACAGCTTTTTGCTTGCCTTTTGTGTATATGATTAACTGAGAGGAAGAATCAGAGGACAAATGAAGGGACTAAAGATTTTATGGGAATTGGTGTGAAGTGCAGTAGAGTTATAGACAAGGAATTGAGGAAAAGACAAAACAAATAGAGGAGGCTAGTATGGCGTCATGTAAACATATGATTAGCAGTTACAGCAATGGATATTGTACAGTGGAGGTGACAGGATAAGCTGTAAGGAAATAATCAGAAGAGTGACAGCAGGATATCAGAGGCAGAAGTTGAAAGGGATTTGGCAGGAGTCAAGAAGGGGAACAAAGGCTTTCTGTAATAGAAAAAGAAAGGGAGGAACAAACCTGGCTAGGCTGAAGGTAGAGATCACAGAGAGTGGAAAAAAAACAGAGATAATGGATAAACACTTCAGCCTTTACGAAGCAGAGCAAAAGAAGGGTATCTTGCTGGAAGGGAGGACATAATAGAGTGAATTGTAGTTGGGCACCAAGCTGGATAGGGAGGAAGACAAAAGAGAACTGACTTCCAAAATGGGGGATAAAGTTCAGGCACCAGACTGAGTGCCTCATTGTGTCCTCAGGAATTTGATTATAGGGCTGACCAATCCACAGTAAAAGTTTTCAACACACCACTGGTCAATGTAGATGTGCCTGAGTACTGAATGGCCTCAAGTGTGGTATCCTTGTAAAATGAAGGGGTGTGCGGGAAAAGGAATCAAGGAAGCTGTAGGGTTGTTGGCCTAACAATAATGGCAGGGAAGCTCACAAGGAGTATCCAAAGGGGAGACCTGGTTGCTTTCCTAGTGAGCAGCAATCTATTGTACAGCAACTGAAACAGGTTTATGACTAGAAGACTCAGTCAGACAGACCTGATCAAGTTTCCTGACTGGTTTCTCTGTGGACTTCAACAGGGCCTTTGAATTTGCTGTGCACGGACAGCTACTGGGAAGACTTAGGCTGTGAATAGGATCAGGATTAAGGAATTGGGATGCTTTGTGGTTTAGTGGTACTACACACACAGTTTTTGGTGAGAGGGACAGCATCAGGATTAAGTAAAGTGACTAGAAGAGTACCACAGGAGTCAATCCTAGGGTCCAGTACAGTTCAATGTTTGTCTCATAAGTGCATGAAGGCGTAGATCTTTTCTAATCACCTCTAATTGATTTCTATAGTTATTTTGCAATATTTTATATTGCCTACTTAATTATCACTTTAACAGCAGCTTCTGTTATAGATTTAACTAAAAATTGTGCCAGAGCAGGTCTTTCACTTAAGATTCTCCTGTCCCTTCTCTTTGCTTATACTGCTGATAGGGAAGGCAGATGTTCTTCATTCCACATTGCTGCAGTCCTAACTATTGGGTAGTCCGCTGTCCAGTCGGCCCGAATACCAAAGTATATGGCTGACGTCGGTCACGGCACATTAGACTGACGTCAGAACGTCAGGGTACTAATGCGCATGACCGACGTCATATCCTCAGTCTTTTTTGCCGCATGGTCCGATGCAGAAGCAATTTTGCGAGTGCAGGTTGGCGTTCTGAAAGTTTCTGAAGTCAGAGTTTCAGACCGAATCAAAGTTGGCTAAGTACCCCGTTGGGGAATATTTTGGTTTTTGCTTGCCTCAGTATTTAACCGGATGTCAGAAAAAGTGAATAACTGTATTTCTTGTGGGAAACAGATACCTCATAGGGATTACCATACTTTGTGTATACCTTGTTTAGGGCCTGAGCACGACGTTGTTGGATGCCGCTCTTGTGCTAGATTTAACAAACGCACTATTAAGAGAAGGTTAGACTGTGCCAGGTTAGTGTTTGGGAAGCGTTGTAATTATAAAATGCCGCCGGATGCTCCGGCCGCTTCGCTAAAACGCAAGGATAAAGCAGCAAGCCCTAAAGTGGAGGAACCGACAGTCCCAGACGCCGGTTCTTTGGAAGGCTCAGTGGAGCCGGAGGTTTTGCCAGGTGTTTCTTTGGAGTCTCAGGGAGAGACTTTACTGTTACAGGATGTATCCTCTCAGGAAGTAGGCCAGGCTGAGGGGCTTCTCAGGTGGCTGTTCTTCCTCTCTTCCTAAGGTGGTTAGAGCCTCCCTTCTGTTTCCAAGGCTTCTTTGAGGGCAGGCCAAGTTTAGCTTCAGTGGGGTTTCTCCTAGTGCTTCAGGGTCTTTGCCTAAGAAACATATGCTTAAAATGGCAGAGGATTTGATTACTATGATAAGGGGTTCTATGCCCCCTCCTGATAAGAGGCCTAGGGTGGAACCTGAGTTTGAGAGTTTTGAGCAATGCTCGGAGGCTTCGGAGTCTTCGACTGAAGACTTGCAGGAGTACCCTCCTTATTCTGATTCTGATGTGGATGATTCTACTCCTTCTGCTTCTCCTCCTGAGGATTTTTCATTTTCAGAGACTCTGCATTCCATGAGGGAGCATTTTAAATGGGAAGGTCAAGATTTCTCTGATTCCAGGAAAAGGCTTAGGGAATTCTTGTTTTACCCCAGCATAGGCCTTTAGCTATACCTCCTGTTTTGAATGTGGTGGAAGATGTGTTTGCAGAGGCTTCCCTGAATCCTGATTCTTTGCCTCCTGCCCCAGTTAAACCGGATAGGTACTATAGGGTGCCTGAAGCCCATAAGTATCTTTTTAAGAGTCCTAGGGCGACCCAGAAACTGTCTCTCAGGGGCCTAAAGGTGTGAAGGCTTCTGTGGTTAAAAATCCTGTTCCTCCTGATAAAGAGGCAAGGGCTTTGGATAGATGGGGAAAGAAAGTGTACACTTCTTCCACTTTAGCCATGAGGGCGTTGAATTGTCAGTTTCATATGTTAAAATATCAGAATTATCTCCTTTCACAATTGAAGTCTAAGGTGGATGCTCTGGCTGAAGGTATTGAGTGTAAAGAGCTGCAGGATTTAGTTCATGTTTCTGAACAAGTGGGAAAGCATTCTTTGCAGTGTGGTTTTGATGCTGTGCAGGCCTCCTCGAGGGTGGCTGCCACTGGTTCTGTTCTTCAGAGGCACGCCTGGTTGAGAGATCAGAACTTAGCTGAGCATGTTAAGACAAGGATTTTGGATGCTCCTTTACAGTCTGATGTGTTGTTTGGTTCGCCTGTGGAAGCAGTTTTAAAGAAAATGGAGGACAAGGCTAAGTCTATGCAAACTGTTAAGGATTTTTGCAGGTGCAGCCTCCAAGTTTAGTAGAAATTGGCCTACTAAGGGGTGGACTTATCCTGCTTATGATTCCCAGTCTAGGGGTAGGTCTAGACGTGGTAGGGGCAGAGCTCAAGGTTCTTTTAGGCCTAGGACAGGGAGTTCACCTGCTCAGACTTCTGGTGAGGGCAGGGGTCAGTCCTTTCGTAAGCAGACCCAATGACCTGCCTTTTCAGCTGCCAGTACATTCTCGCCTGGCGGCACCTCTAGGAGGAAGGCTGTCTCTTTTCAAAGAAAATTGGGATTTAATTACCCAAGACAAATGGGTTCTGGATATCATTCACCACGGTTACAGGTTTTATTTCCATACCTTGCCTCCTTTCAAAGGCATGCCAGACATTCCTCCTCTACAAAGAACAGAGGCTCGCAAGCAAATTTCTCTTTTGCTCCAAATAGGAGCCATTCAGTCAGTTCCTGTGTCAGAAATGGGCCTAGGATTTTATTCTCGCCTGTTCCTAGTACCAAAGAAGGGGAACACGTGGAGACCAATTTTGGATTTATCTATCCTCAACACTTATCTGGACATTCCAAAGTTCAAAATGTTGACGTTACAACAGCTTTTACCTCTGCTGGGAAAAGATCACTGGATGGTAACTTTAGATCTCAAGGAAGCTTACCTTCATGTGCCTATAAGACTAAGTTGCAGAAAGTATCTGCGTTGAGCTGGAAATTCTCATTATCAGTTCTCTGCATTGCCCTTTGGCTTATCTACTGCCCAGAGTATTCACAAAGGTTCTGGCTCCAGTGATAGCTTACTTCAGGCTAAAAGGAATTCAAATCTATCCTTACTTGGACGACTGCCTGATTCTGGCTCAAGAAAAGGAAGACCTTCTACAGCATTTGGAATATGTCATAGCAGTGCTAAGATGCCTAGGGTATTCTGTGAACGAAATAAAGTCCAGTCTAGTACCCTCTCAAGACATGTGCTTTCTGGGTGTGAGACTGAATACAGCAGCCCAGATGGCCTTTTTAACCCCGGACAAACAAAAGAATCTTTCCAGTTACTTCCATCAACTATCTCATCAGTCCGGGCTGACTGCAAGGACAGTCCTTCAAGCCTTAGGGTTCATGGCATCTTTTATTCTGGTGCTTCCCAATGCCAAACTGCATATGAGGAAGCTACAATGGTATCTCAAAAATCTATGGACACAGCACTGCCAGGATTTGGACACTGTCATTCAAATAATACCTTGCATTCAAAAGGAATTTTTGTGGTGGGCTCAGGAATGTCACCTAAACAAGGGACTCTCTGTGACCCGGCCAGAGGCAAGTCAGATTCTAACGACAGATGCCTCAGACATTGCTTGGGGAGCTCATCTAGATGGAAAGTGGATACAAGACAAGTGGCCTGCCAGACTACAGCATCTACATATCAACATGAAAGAGATGTTAGCAGTCCAGTTTGCATTAATGGCTTTCAAGGAGTTACTTCTTCCAGGACAGGTGTTGATTCTAACAGACAACACAACTGTCATGTGGTACATCAACAAACAAGGAGGAACACATTCTTACCAATTGTGCAGGCAAGCAATGATTTTATGGGAGACTGCGCTCAGCTTGCAACTAACTGTTCAGGCAAGGTTTCTGCCGAGCACAGAACTCCTTAGCAGATGTGTTAAGCAGACAAATCATGGATCCCCACGAGTGGAAACTGGATCTTCATGTATTTCAAAAATTGACAGTGTCATGGGGAACTCCAGACATAGATCTGTTCGCTTCTCCACTAAACCACCAGCTGCCACAGTTTTGCACGAAGGGATTTCATCACACAGCTTGGAAAGTGGATGCTCTTTCTTTCAGTTGGAAAAATCTTCATGTGTATGCTTTTCCACCTCTGCCTCTTCTCCCAAAGGTGCTTCTGAAGGTCAGACAAGACAAGCCAAGGATGATTTTAATAGCTCCAGATTGGCCTCGGCAGCACTGGTACCCATTACTGAGGAGTCTGGTAAGGAAGCCTCCATGGCCTTTACCCTTGATTCCACACCTATTGTCTCAGAAGGACGGTCATCTGCTCAATGTCAAGTTTCAAACTCTTCATCTAACAGCCTGGCATATTCTGTTTTGAAAGACAGCAGGTCTCAACTTCCTCAACAAGTTTTAAATGTGATTATGGAAGCCAGAAGACCTAGTACAAGGAAAGTGTACGCAGAAAAATGGAAGAGATTTTTATTTTGGACTGCAGCAAAGAATTTGGAGATTTCAGAGCCTAATTTGAGTGTGGCTCTTCAATATCTTACTGAGTTATTGGACAAAGGTTTGTCTTTCTCTTCCATTAAGATTCATGCTGCAGCAATTTCAGCTCACTATGATTGTGACCCACCATTGTTTTCACATCCTTTGTTCAAGCAATTTCTTAGAGGGGCAAAGAATATAAGACCCCCGTAGAGCTCCTACTCCTGCTTGGGATCTCAATTTTGTGTTGGAGAAACTTACTCTACAACCTTTTGAGCCTGCAGCTACTGCTGACCTGAAATACTTGTCATGGAAGACTGCTTTTTGTTGGCCATTACTTCTGCAAGAAGGGTTTCTGAGTTACAGGCCCTTATGGCGGTTGAGCCTTTTTGATTTTTCATAAGGATAGGGTATCATTACGCACTAATCCTTCCTTTATGCCTAAGGTGGTTTCTAGTGTGGCTTTAAACCAAACTATTCATTTGCCTACTTTCTATGCAGATCCCCAAAATAAAGGGGAAAAGATTTTGCACACTTTAGATGTACACAGGCAATTGCGTTATTATTTAAGCAGGACTAAGGATTTTAGACAGTCTCAGCAGTTGTTTGTTTCTTTTGCTTTGGGTTCGCAGGGCAAGCCTGTGTCAAAACAAACTATTTCTAGGTGGATTGGGTTTTGCATTGCATTTTGTTATTCCCATCATGGCAAAGAGATTCCAGCTGGGATTAGGCCTCATTCCACTAGGGCTACTGCCACTTCAACAGCATTTCTAAGGGGAGTGGCAACTAAGGATATTTTGGAGGCAGCTACTTGGAGTTCAGTGCATACTTTCTCTAAGCATTACCACCTTCCTCTCTACTCTAAATCTAGGGCTGGTTTTGCCACAGCTATTTTGCAAGGCATGTTATCAGCTCCTGCTTCCTTATGATTTGCCAGCCTCCCTTACCTCTGCTTTGGGATTCTACCCAATAGTTAGGACTGCAGCAATGTGGAATGAAGAACATAGTACAGTTTTGTACCTACCATAAATGTAGATGTTCGAGGATCCACATTGCTGCAGTCCAATTTACCCTCCCTCCTCTCTGTGTTTAGGGGTGGTTGTGTAGGTGAGATTATATTCTGGTACCTTTGTATATATTGTATATATTTTTGGTGCAGGTATGTTTGGTATGTTTTGGTTTTGGCCTTGTCTTTTTAGGGTCTTCTGACATCTGGGGCAAGAAAAGACTGAGGATATGACGTCGGTCATGCGCATTAGTACCCTGACGTTCTGACGTCAGTCTAATGCGCCGTGACCGACGTCAGCCATATACTTTGGTATTCGGGCCGACTGGACAGCGGACTACCCAATAGTTAGGACTGCAGCAATGTGGATCCTCGAACATCTACATTTATGGTAGGTACAAAACTGTACTTTTCTGTCTTGCAGTCTAAATGTCTTCTTGGCCTTTTCCTATTCAGTTAATTTCCTTCTGTAATTATTTTCTTCCAGTAGCTTGGTTTCTTTGCCAGTTTTTTCCAGTAAATTAAAGACAACTCTTACCTATTCTCTGTACCCTGAATTGCAGTCATCCCTGTTGACAGAGTAGTCCTCTAGCATAGTTCTTAGTAAGAAGAAACAGAAACTTCACCACATGGCAGACAGACAATAAGGTTATTACCATGCATAGGGTTGATGTGTTTTTTTTACCTAAGAGAGTTTTACAGTCAGCTAATCTCAGAGACTTTGCTGCTGTTCAGAATGACTGTGGGTTACCATCATTAGAAATCGATCTAAAGCAGCAGATTTTGTAGGGGACTCTGATACTAACAGTAGTGAACACACTGAGTCCACCCAGTCTGATTCTTTGGAAGGCGAATGGTTTCAAATACTCAAGCAAGGGTTCAGCTTTCCACAGATGCTTGCTAGGTTTAGATATGTATTTGACTGAAAGGCAGTCTGGAGCTACTCCAGAGATTGGCAGAGTTTTCATCTCATTGAAGATGAGATTCCAAATGTTTGTCTGTTTCTCCTCTGTTACTGGCCTTAGAAGATGTCTGTGAAGCTGCATGTAAAACCCCTTTGGCTAGTGAACCAGCTTCAAAAAGGCTGTGAGGAAATACAAAGTGTACTCTGATCTTTCTCTTTGTTCCTTTGTCAGCTAACCCAGCTGCAGTTTCTCTAGCTACCAACACGTAACAAGAATGTCATGGTTTCTTGTAACCCTGTACCACTGGATAAAATTGGCAAGTAGTTAGAATCTAAGGGAAGAAAAGTTGTCTCAGTCTAGTAATTTAATCTTTAGAAATTTAAATGATCAGTGCTTTATGTGGAAATTTATTTTGCAATGTGCTTACAGTGTAGCTGACTTTGCTGTATCTTTGCCTGCTGAACAGAAATGTTATGTGAATGGGATTGTTTCTAATGTGACTAAGGCTTCCAAACATGCTTTAAGAAGCATCTTGGAAGATGGAGACACTATAGTGGAGACACTATAGGAATGTTGCCACTTATTTGTATTGTGAATGATTGGTTATAGAACCAGATTTTTTTTTCTGAGGATTTCAAAACAAAATGAGGTTTTGAATGCTTTTTTAACTTCTGAATTTGTGTTTGGTCCTGCTACTATTCAGATTCTCAAATAGTGGGGTTGTAGAAGTAAATTCTTGCATGGGGTATCTAGAATGTTTCATATGCCCAAGTTCTTCCCTAGCAAGACAAGCAACTTCAAATGGCAGAACAAACAAGAATTGCAGCCATGGGTGCAGGAACCATAGAGCCAGGGGGAGGGGGAGCCCCCCATTTTTACAGCTGCAAGACCTGTCAGGAAAAGTTAATGAAGTGGAGTTTTCACGCTAACATGGATTCGTGCACGGAAGTTAAACTAACTAAACTGGCTGTTCTTGTTCTCTTATTGCTCTGTGTTACAGGAGTTGTACTGCAACTGTTCTGTTGGTGCTGCCAGAGTCATGCCAGTAAGGAGAGTTTTGTTCTTTTATTTGTAGGAGTTATGCTGCTCCCGTGTGTGTGTGTGTGTGTGTGTGTGTGTGTGTGTGTGTGTGTGTGTTCGCACGTACAATGCCGCAGTTACGTATATCAGGTGGTTAGTGTTACTCAGGCTCAAACAAGACTGAATTCTCCACCCATACCACCACTTGTGATTCAGGGAGTTGAGTGCATAGCTCTCAACTGTCCAGATTTTCACAGAATATTTGGCTCATACTTTTGGTATATTCCTCTTAAAATTTGTGGTTTTCTGGCAAATCAGTGAGAACTGAATTCACTAAGGAATGATAGCTCTTTAAGTTTCAGTCTTCCTATCTTTCAGGAAACACGTGGTAACATAACACTTTATTTAGCAACTTTGTAAGATCATATAAGCAATATTTAAAATGTGTCCCTGGTTTTGGGCCTTTGCTGCCCCCCCCCCAAATGTTGGCTTTTTCCAGATTTCATGTGCTGTGAAGTTGAGAGATTTTGTTGGATGTCAAGTGGATTTTACAAGGAGCTGAGAGCTTCAGGGGCAGAGAAATTTAGTGCTACTTATGCTAAGTCATTTGCATTGCTAGTAGCACAACAGGTGGTATACTTGCTTTTGATGCAGAAGGCTGTGGATTCAACTCCCACAGTTGCAGCTGGATCGCTGATACTGTACTGTGTTGTACTTTAAAGGGAGTGGATGCTGCAGTCCTATGAATGCCCTCCTATGACAGAGTTACCTAGTAACTGTTTCTGTTATCAGTTTGCCATCCATTCCCCATTTCAAAATTACTAGCTTATCATTTTTTAATGTAGCATAGGCAATTTATTCTTCAAGGGCAACAGGCAGTTTATTTGTAGATGAAACAATGAAATATAAAATTGTTTGCCAGCAGCAACCTCTTCATTAGTTACAGATCCCTTTAATGTGGAATTATTTAGATGACTTACATCTGCAGAGATTTTGCATATTTACTGATATTAGTGGATTGTAATGACAGAAGTTTGAGTGGCCTTTTATGGTTGAAATTTTCTGAAATGGGTAGTTTTGTCATTATTGGTTTATACGTTTTATTTCATTGCTTACTAGAAGAATGTTCCAAACTACAAATTTAAAACACATTCTAACCAGTGGTGCTGTATTATATAAGGAATATAATTTAATATAATCAGGTTAATACAATCATGAAGGTGAATCAAAGAATGCATACATGTATGCTTGCTCACAGGATGCAGGAGATCAAAATAGGGGAAGAGACCAGTCACCAGTGGAGTCCCCCAGGGTTCGGCGCTGAGACTTTTTCTGTTTAGCATATACATCTCAAAAGTAAAAGGAAATACCAAAGGGCTTTGGCCAACTACGTTGGAGAAGACTTTAAGGTAGGAGCAGGTATTGAATCCCCGAATGACTTAACCATCATGCAGGAAGGTTTGTCCCAAACAATAACTGGTGTCAGAATCATGACTTGAAACCAAACTCCAAGAAATACATTATCATAGCCTTTGGGAAGTCATCTACTCCAGGGAACTGCCAAATTGACAATGCCCCCTGAGAACTGACCCAGTTGTTTGGCATTTGGGAACTCGTGTGTACAGTGACCTAACTTTTGACCAATATGTGCCCAGAATCATAAGAAAGTCTTTCTGTATTGCACAGCTTATAAACAAATTGATTGTGACTAGATGTAACGATGTTATTGTTCCCCTTTACAAAACCCTCATTAGGTCAATCATTTTGTATAAAGCCCACTTTGGCAAGTATCTGTCCAGACCCATGCAACAATTGGAATACCCACAGAGATGCCTTACTAAAAGGATACAAGTCCTAAATAAGTCTTGCATGGGCCACCTCAAAGATTTATCACTGTACTCAGTACCCTACAGAGTGCTTAGAGGTGACATGTCTGGCATACAAGGCATCCTCCGACCTAATACAGATGGACCTACTGAACATCAGCAAGTCAAATGGCATCAGAAATACTCAGTCCAGGTATCTAAACTGAATTTTGTGGAGAGATGGATATATATCACAGACGCTACTACTTTTCCAGAACAGACTATCCATTCAAGTAAAACAAAGCTCATCCCTGTTCATATTCAAATGCAACTTGTATCTAAGGATGGGTAATAGAAAATGTACTCCAGGATTGCCCCTCATGCCACTAATGGATAGAGGCAGTTCCTAAATGCTGCATCCCTACACAGGTCCCCTCAAATTATTTATAGTATGATCACATTTATTATCACTTGGGCTAATATACAATTAACAGCCATGGGGATAGGTAAGACCAATCAGGAAATGTTAATTCAAGCACCAAAAGTGAAATTGGCTAAGCTTAAAATATTCTCCAAGTTGAGCCTATGTTGTGGTAGTAAATAGATTTTAAAAAATTGCCCTTTTTAGATCACTAAGTGCCTCTCTCACCCTCCACCTCCCTAGTCTTCAACAGCTTCAGGCACCTCTGATTGCAGCCAGCAAGAGTCTGGGTAGCAAGAGGAAATGGCAACAGGATAATGCTTCCAAACCAAATAAAAGGAGTTCCTTTTCCAAACAAAAGATCTTTCCCTGCAAAAGAATGATTATACCAAAACTCAGGTCATTCTGTCCCTTCTTCCCCTTTCCCCGTTCTTTAGCTCTTTATCTCAGTAGTCTGGCCACAAATAGTCTCAGACACGTGGGTGCTGGGAATAATTCAGAAAACCAAAAAAGGTAGAAGAAACTAAGACAAACATACTGTAGAAAAACTCGTACTCCACCAAAAGAACCCTTAGGCCCTTACTCCAAAAAGGAAGTCTGTACCACAAAACAATTGAGAATCAGTTAAAACCATGGATTTATTTCACCTTAATATTCAGCTGAACAGCACTTTTAAGCAGGTAAAATTCAAATTCAGCGTCCTTTTCATCCCAAACCATCTTAAAGCAGGACTTTATCAGAAAGAATCAGAAGATTTTTGACACATTCTTAAGTACTGAAGCTTTGCTTACATCATAATTGGTTGACTGGTCAAATAAACACAATACTTAAAAATACAAATGTTTAAAGATACACCAACAAAAGGTCATTAAGATAAACCAATATACAAGTAAAAGGATGTATACAAGGAAAAAAATGTAAATGCAGTATATTCTAAAAACCTTTAAAAAAATATCTTATTTTTATTTAACAAAAACATTGCTTATGAAACTTTAGTTAAACCCTATGTGCTGTCCCAGATAAAATCTAAGAGAAACACACTACAATTTGTTAGCTCCCTGTTTCAAAACAGGAATTAAAAGACATGATCATTAATACCTGGGGGAGGGGGGTGAATGCCATCCAAGTTTGTCATGCCTTGCCCCTCCTCTGTTGTCAGGGTTAATTTTTTTCCAAAGTACTAAATGAAAACTGAAAATTAGTACAAACCAAAGAGTGTCTGTATATAGCATTGTTGTCATTGCGTGTTGTAATGCCATAATAGTGTTCATAAATTCATACTTTTTCCAACATAAAATGCTGAACACCCAGTGTACAAAGTGAGGTACAACTACCTTCTGCAGGATGAACAGTACTATGCAAGGAATTTAGTTATTACATCCAATTCAAGGTTAAACTTGCACTGATTGTAAGTACCACATTTTGTGGTGCCATTTCTTAATCTGGTACTATAGTCTAGACAGCTTGATCTTTCAAGAATATGTTTAATGCTCTTAGCTCTTTTGTGAATAAACTCTTGTTCTATACCAACAATCTTTTTAATGTACTTATCACTTATAAAGATAGACCAGAATTGATTAACAATAATTTTTTGCACTTTTAGAGCCGGTATCATGTTGTATAGTCAAGGCTCTAGAGTATTTAGGCTTCATATCAGCTGGATGTTCCCTCGACCGTAAAGAAAAAGGTCCGGGGGAATCATTGACAGCCTTTGTATTCACATTATAAAAGTCAATGTTGTTTAGTAACAACCCTGTCCCCAGAAGTGGTAAAAATTTAGCTCTCCATCCCCAAAAAACTTTGTCACCAACACTTTTTCAAGGGCTTGGGGGATAATTCCTTTCAAGGAACATACACTCAAGTTTTAGTCTTTCATGATTAAACGCAACTTGGTCTGAAATCATCGTAGCTGAATGGATGAATTGCCCATGAACAAGACTTTTCTTTTTGGAAAAAGGATGGTGACTGTCAAAATGTAAGTAGCTATTCGAAAACATGGGATTACAGTACATGTTGGAGGAAGCTTCCACTTCCTTTCAAGATTGTAATGTCTAAAAAGTTCACTGAATTGTTACTAATTTGAGAAGTAAACTTCAGGAGAGAAGTGGTATGGTTAAGGTAGTGTACAAATCTAGTAGCCAAATCAGCAGGTCCAATCCACAAAATAAATGTCATCTAAAAATCGAAGGGAAAGTTTAATATGTTGGCAAAATTCAAAACTAAAACGTGTGGATTGCCAAGATGCCAAAACCAAGCTGGCGAAGATAGGGGCACATGCAGCCCCAATCGCCACTCCCTTAATTTGTTTGAAAATTTCACCTTCAAAGAATATGTAGCTATTGCTCAAAACTATTTACATGTAGTCAGTAACTAACCTTGCTTCCAGGGAAGACAGAAATTCAAAGTTTAATAATGCTTCATGGAATAACTCCAGAGTGTGAGGCCTTGTGGAATACACAAAAATAGATTGATAACATAGATTGATAACATCAATTGTTAAGAACAATAAGTCCTTGCCCCATGAGCTGGATGTTCATCCCCCCAAAAAGTCCCAAGAGTCCTTGAACATGTGTGCATGTTTAACTCTTGGACAGGTTTGAGCCTTTGTGACCCTTTGATCAGTCAGAATAGCAAACAAATATGTTTTTGAGCCAGCTGCTAACACTATCAGTCTAAAAGGTGGTTTAATTATATATGTTATATAGTCCAATCTCTCCTTCATTCTTACCCGTGGGTTTGGAGCCGAACTTTGGCTCCGACTCGGCCATACTCTAACTCAAAGTCTTCAATTGGCTCGTGGCTAAGAGGTATCCCATCATGCAACAGGTCTATTCCCCATATCTCGTTTGCTGCTCATTACGCTCGGATGTGGTCTCGCTTTTGGCCATGGCTAAGTATACGGTTTATAAACTTTTGACTTGTTGCTCAAAAAAGCTATTTTCATAGCTCTGTGTGTGTGGTAGTGGTGTTATACTGCCTTTCTTTTGCTTCTCTTGCTGTTTTTGTGGCCTTTTTGTTGGCCGGTTTAGTATCCCGTTCATTTCCTTTCTTCCCATGGGCTAGACCCGTTTCAGTTAGAGGACCTCGTCCTCCCCATTGTTTCTATGTGGTCTTTGGTTTGGTGATCCATTCTGTTAACTTATTAGTGTTGTTGTGTCTGGCTAGTGGTGCTGTCCTGCTTTTGTTTCTCTGGGCTAGGCCCGTTTAAGTTAGAGGACCTAGTCCACCATGTAGTCTTTTTCCTGCCAGTTACTAGGCCGTTTTTAATTAGAGGCTGTAGCTTCCCGTGCAGGGTTTAGTTGGGTCCTGTGTGTGTTCTCCTTTATTCAGCAGGTCCAAGGATTCTAAGGAAAACAGGCCTTCGGGCTTTAAAAAGGGTGTTGAATGGGTCCAGGGACGGAAATAGTGTGGGAAGAAATAGCCAGGGAATTGTTATGGCTAGGCTTGTATAGGCCCTAGGGCTGATAGCCTAGTACCAACCTATGAATGCAACAATAAAATGTCTTTGACTGATGGGCACTCCGTGTGCATGTACTGCTTGGGGGCTATTCACCTCCAAGAGTCCTGCTTGTTTTGTCATTCCTTCAGTCCCCATGTACTACAGGAGAGGAAGAACAAGCTCATTTTGAATGGATTGCTTAAACACTCCTTCGAGGAAGACTTGGCTAAGTCTTCCAGTGCCTTATCCTCTCCAGCTAAAAAGGACAAAAAGACTTCTAAGAAGCGCTTTCCAGCTCGGTCTGTTTCTTCGGAACCGCCAGAGAAAGTTGCTAGAACAACTTCTCCTTCTTCAGTTCCATTGCCTTCGGTGCCGACAGAAGATAGTGTCTTGACTATGTCTGTATTGGTGTTGGTCAAACTGATTTCGGTTTCAACCCACTCTGCTCCGAAGCCTATGGCCTCTTCATCCTTTGTTGATGTTCTTTCTGTTTCATTGTTGCAGTCATTACATTTGGGTAATCCTGCTGGCAGGATGCCCTCATTCGGCCTGAATTCCAAGTCTTGGGTCCTGCGTCGGCTGCTGTTACCCCTTCCCTGACATCCAGGTCGTCAGGGGAATAAAAGAAGCAGCCAACGCCATTTTCTTCAGTCTTTCTTGCCATGCGGTGCCCGAAGCAGAAGCAATTCGCAAGTGCCGGTCGGCCGACTCCTGAGATTTTCATGTTCGAATTTCAGATCCGAAGTCTTCAATAAAGCTAAGTACCCCGTTGGGGAAACTCTTTTCTTGCTCCAGACTGATGTCAGAAAAAGTAAATAATTGTATTTCTTGTGGAAAGCAAATACCTCATAAGGATTTTCATTCTTACTGTATTCCTTGCTTAGGCCCTGATCACAACGTTTCTGGTTGTCGGTTTTGTGCTAGATTTAACCAACGCACTATTAAGCGTCAGTATGATTTTGCTTTAAACTATTTTGGATGCCGGTTTAATTATCCGGAAATGTCGTCGGATAGCCATCCAACTACCGGAGTTAACAAAAAACGCAAAGAAAAGGAGAGAGAGAAACAACTAAGGCCCAAAACCGACGACTAAGCTTCTCCTAAGCCAGTCGCCGGTTCTCAGTGAGGTGCTTTCGCAGCCCCTGACGCCTGCTACTTTAGAGTCGCAGGCTGCTACCGACTCCCACGTGGAGTCGGCCGTGCCACTGGAAACTCAAGGTATTGGAGCCTCGGATACTATTCCCTCAGATGGGTCCGGAGCTGCTGAGCAGGCACTGGCTTCTGAGGATGTATTCAGACCAAAACATCTTTACATTAAACCGACTTCAGCTTCAAAGGCAAAGACTAAAGCACCTTCTAAAGCAAAGAAACAGACTCAGGAGCCACGTGGGCTGGCCTCTATGCCCAAAATACAGATGCTCAAAATGGCCGAAGACTTGATTACCTTGATCAGGGGTTCCCATCCCCCTCCTGATGAGGCCTAGGCAAGAGACTGACTTTGAATCTTCAGATCAGGTTTGCTTCTTCTGATTCCTCTTCTGATCAGGAATATTCTCTTCCTCCCATGAGGATTCTGATGCTGAAGAATCTATATCTTCAGCTTCTCCTCCAGAGGACTATTCTTTTGGGGAAACCTTGCATACCATGAGGGAGCATTTCCACTGGGAGAACCAAGATTTTTCATAATCTAAAAAGAGGCTCAGGGATTTCCTTCTGCAACCTCAACACAGGCCTCTAGCCATTCCACCTGTGTTAGACATTGTAGATGATGTGTTTTCGGAGTCTAGTCTTACCCCTGACTCCTTACCTCCAGCTCCTGTTAAGCTTGACAGATATTACAGGGTTCCTGACGCTCATAAATTTATTTTTAAAAACCCTGCTGCAGACCCAGAAACTGTTTCACAGGGTCCCAAAGGAGTTAAGGCGTCTGCTGCAAAAAACGCTACCCCCTCTGACAGAGATTCTAGGGCACTGGATAGATGGGGAAAAAAGGTTTACACATCTGCTACCTTGGCTATAAGGGCCTTAAACTGTCAGTTTCATATGCTCAAATATCAGCAACATGTCATGGCATTGCTTAAACAGAAAATGTTGTTAAACTCTGAATGTGCAGAAAACAAGGAAATGCAGGATTTATTGCATGCAGCTTAAAAAGTTGAAAAGCATACTTTGCAATGTGGTTTTGATTCTTTGGAGGCCTCCTGCAGGGCCGCAGTTACGGGTTCTGTAATTAGGAGGCATGCTTGGTTAAAGGAACAAAATCTGCCTGATCATGTCAAAGTTATATTATTAGATGCACCTTTACAGCATGATACTTTGGTGTTAAGGCAGAAGAGGTGTTAAAGAAAATGGAGGACAAAGCTAAATCTATGCAAACTGTCAAAGAATTTTTACAAGTACAGCCACCTAGGTTTAGTAGACACTGGCCTACAAAGAATTGGTCCTTTCCTGTGTCAGACAGACCTCAAAGGGGCAGATCCAGATGCCCTAGAGGCAGATCCCAGGTGCAAGGTTCATACAGGTCAAAGCAATGGGGTGCTTCTACCTCCAAAGTTGGAGAAGACAAATCTCAACCATACAGGAAACAGTTCCAATGACTTCTCCCTGCTGCACCAAGCACTTATCTCTTGGCAGCACCTTTAGGGGGAAAATTAGCACTTTTTTCTCAAAATTGGCATATTATAATCCAGGACAAGTGGGTTCTAAATATAGTGTCACAAGGCTACAAGTTCCATTTCCATACCCTGCCAAAGGCAAACGGCTGGCCAGATCTGCCAAAAAATCAATGGGCAGAGGCAGAAAAACAAGTCTCATCCCTCATGGACATGGGGGCCATTCAACAAGTACCAGAGCAAGAGCAGGGGCAAGGCTTTTACTCAAGACTGTTCTGGTACCCAGAAAGGACAAGGCCTGGTGACCAATACTGGACCTATCTATTCTGAACACATTTCTGGATATACCAAAATTCAAAATGTTGACTTTGCAGCAGCTTCTGCCCATGCTGGGCAAGAACGCTTGGCTTGTGACTTTAGACCTAAAAGAGGCATACGTGCATGTCCCAATCAGACAATCTTGCAGAAGATACCTCAGATTCAAGGCTGGCTCAATGCATTACCAATTCTCTGCACTGCCCTTTGGCTTATCTACTGTGCCCAAGGTCTTTACAAAGTGCCTGGCACCAGTAATTGCATTCTGCAGACAAAGAGCAATACAAATATATCCTTACTTGGACGACTGTCTAATTCAAGCAGAGAACAAGGACATCAGATTATGCCTGGGGGGCCCACATGGCAGGAAGATGCATTCAGGGCACATGGTCCTCAAACCAAATGCATCTACATATCAATCAAAAAGAGATGCTAGTTGTTCAAAATGCCCTGACAGTCTACAAGGACCTACTTCATCCGGGACAACTACTGATAAAGGCAGACAACACCACGGTCATGTGGTATATAAACAAGCAGGGTGGCACACATTCTTACCCCCTTTGCAGACTAGCCATGACTTTGTGGGACACAGCATTGACTTACCAAGTACATCTGCAGGCACAATTCCTGCCAGGAAAGGAAAATACTCTGGCAGACGAACTAAGCAGAAACCTCATGGATCCCCACGAGTGGCAGCTGGATCCACAAGTCTTCAGCATGATAACAAGGAAATGGGGATGCCCGAACATAGATCTATTTGCCTCCCATCACAACTACCAACTAAAAAGATTCTGCACAAGGACTTATCACAGACAAGCATGGAAAGTGGACGCCCTATCTTTCAGCTGGAAAAACCTATCAGCATATGCCTTTCCCTCACTGCCTCTCCTCCCCAAGGTACTCCTAAAGGTCAGACAGGAGAAGCCAAAGATGATACTGATTGCCCCAGACTGGCCCCACCAGTACTGGTATCCAATCCTAAGGAACTTGTCGCAATGCCCAGCTTGGGCCTTACCTCAAATACCTCATCTACTGTCCCAGCAAAACAATCAGATCCTGCACAGCCAACTCAGGACTTTAAACCTGGCAGCATGGTGGATAATGTAGTCATACAAAACACACCTCTCAGTAAAGCTGTGATGGATGTCATTTTGGAAGCCAGAAGGCCTAGTACTGGAAAATCTTATGCTGGAAAATGGAAGAGATTCTGTGCTTGGAACCAGGCACAAGGAACTGATACAGCTGTACCAAATATTCCTCAGATTTTGCAATACTTAACTGAGGCGCTGGACAAAGGACTGTCCTTTTCATCAATTAAAATTCATGCCTCTGCCATTTTGGCTCATTACAATGCAGAGCCACCAGTCTTTTCCCATCCTTTATTAAAGCAGTACCTCAGAGGAGCCCAAAATTTAAGGCCTCCAAGGAGATCACCAATACCTGCATGGGACCTCAACTATGTCTTGGAAAAACTCACCCTACCTCCTTTTGAGCCAGCTGCTACTGCTGATATAAAGTTTTTATCTTGGAAAATAGCTCTGCTTCTAGCAATAACTTCTGCAAAACGAGTTTCAGAGCTACAGGCACTCATGGCTGTGGACCATTTTATCTTTTTTTATCCAGACAGGGTTTCTCTGAGGACAAACCCAACATTTATGCCTAAGGTGGTTTCCAGTGTGGCTCTTAACCAAACTATTCATCTGCCAACTTTTTATCCACATCCACAGAACAAGGGGGAGAGAATCCTGCATTCTTTGGACATACACAGACAGCTTAGATTCTACTTGGACAGAACCAAAGTTTTCAGGAAGACAGAGCAATTGCTATTGGCATATGCTGCAGGATCACAAGGAAAGGCTGCCTCAAAGCAGACTATTTCAAAGTGGATAGGCCACTGCATTCATTTCTGCTAGCATTAGGCCACATTCAACCAGAGCTGCAGCCACTTCAGCAGCCTTTCTCAGGGGAGTACCAACCAAAGACATTTTAGAGGCTGCTACTTGGAGTTCAGTGCACACCTTTACAAAGCACTATCATCTGCCACTCTACTCTAAATCCGGGGCAGGCTTTGCCACTGCAGTTCTGTAGGGCCTCAAAGCCACTCCTAATGCTGTTTAGCTCCAGCCTCCCAACCATAGCTTTGGGACTCTACCCAAATGTAATGACTGCAACAGTGAAACACGAAGAACATAGTACAGTTGTGTAGACTTACCATAAATGTAGATGTTCGAGCGCATTCACTGTTGCAGTCCAGGTTACCCACCCGCTGTCCCCCTTTTTTCTGCTGGAACTTATCTTTCCTTCTCTGGTTTATACAACCAACGTGGTGTATTTGCTTGTAGATGAAGGTAAAGTTTATATTGGTGCATGTATTTTTATATATATATAAATTTTGGCTACCCTTTTAGGGGGCACCTGACATCTGGGGCAAGAAAAACTGAAGAAAATGGCATCTGATGCTTTTTTTATACCCCTGATGACCTGACGTCAGGGAAAGGGCAACAGCAGCTGATGCAGGACCCAAGACTTTGGAATTCAGGCCGACTGAGGGCAACCTGCCAGCAGGATTACCCAAATGTAATGACTGCAACAGTGAATACACTCGAACATCTAAATTTATGGTAAGTGTACACAAATGTACTTTCCTCCTCTGAGCCTTTCTCAGCCTTCGGAGCCAGAGTTGTCGGTTCTGTTGGGTGCCGTTAGGTCGGTTCCAGTAGCCTCGCCTGGCCTCTCAGTTTTGATTTCCGCTCCGACCCCATCGGCTCCATCCATGGGGTTGAGGGTTCACGGTTCTCCGGTCGGACCTGAGGGGGAGGGCTTGGATCGATCTTCATCGGTTCCGTGCCTTCCTCTCGGTGCTTCGATTCGAGTGAGCTTGGACTCGACATCTGCTTCGAACCTCATTTCCTCGGCGCCGGGGACTACTACTGTATCCTCTACAGTTAGTTGTCCTTCGGAGCCGGGGGGGGGGGGGGGATCAGCCTTCGAGGTTATGAGGAGCATGCTGGCCATGTCGTCAGCTGCATCCTATGGTATCAATACTCTTCCCCCTCCAGCACCTGTGTCACTTTCGGATCACCCTCTATACCTGGACAGTGGAGATCCAAAGCCTCAGAATACCACCATGAGTGGTCCCCAACTTTCTGACGTCTCCCCAGAGTTTCTGCCTGAGGAGCCCACCAGAAAGAGATTGTGTAAGAGGAAACACCTCGACTCCCCGGATGAGTCTCTCATGTCGGACACCGACCTCAAGGAGTCAGAGGGGTCCCCCAGGTAGTCTTCTGAATATATCTCTTTTTCAGATATCCTTGAGATCTTGAAGCAAAGAGACGACTGGCCCTCCAAATCCCCTTCTGATGAGGAGTTGGTGTTCCTGAAGGCTTTCGGGTCTCAACCCTCCGCCTCTTGGGTTTCTCCCCCTTTCGATGAGCTGCTAGATCTTGACTGTCGAAAGGTGTGGGAAACTCCTGACACTGTGGAACCGGTCCCTAGGAGACCCAATAAGTTTTTGTCCACCCCCACTGACAAGGAATATCTAATAAAAAGCTTTCCAGTAGATGCCATTGTGGTGGCAGCAGCCACCAAGAAGGAATTTGCTGAAACTTCGTCTACCGTCCATCTGCCTAACAAGGAGTCCCGGGCTATGGACAGGTATGGGACGCGTGCGTTTACCTCAGCGGTCTTTACACTGCGGTCACTGAACTACTTGATGCATTTTACAAGGCTCCAGAGAGATCTCCTAAAAGAGCTAGGAGATTCTCTACAGGGTAACATTTCTGATGCCGTGGCACAGAAGATCAATGCACAGATGTCTACCCTAAATTCCCTTACCAACTCCTCCATGAGGCTTATCTCATACACAGCAGACGGAGTGAGTAGGTCAGCGGGTACCGGAGTCTGTCTTGGGAGGCACTCCTGAATGTACTTGTGCAATTTCGCAGAGGCCTTCAAGTCTACATTCACCAATGCCCCCTTTGATGGTTCATTGTTCGGAACCAAGGTGAAGGACACTCTCACTAGGTGCGAGCAGGAAGGAAAAACCTTGTCTGCCGTGGGAGTCCGTTTTTCCATGCCTTCTAGACCTTACCCTAAGGGCCAGAAGGGTGGGAAAATGTGGTTCAGGACATCACAGAGGTTTTTTCAGGACACATAAAGTGATTCCCCCTCCAGAAGCAAGGGAGGGGGTGGAAATTCAGGTAGACGCCACCCTAGAGGCAGAGGAGGCCCGCGTAACCAGGGGGACCATGATTTTTTTCGTTGTTCTCCCTACCAGCGCTCCTAAAGGGAGGGCCAACTGTGCGTCTCTGGAGCCGGTCGGATGTCACATTTCTTTATTCCCAGAAGCCTGGCAAGACGTCACCCAAGACGAGTAGATATTAAAGATAATTTCCAGAGGTTATCATATTCCCTTCTCTTCTCCTCCCCTGACAGCCAAGAGAATCACAGACGTTCCACCCAGTCACAGGGATTCCACAACTTTAGAAATAAAAAAGTTGCTTTCAAAGAGAGCCATCCAGCCTGTCCCCGCAGACCAAGTAGAATTAGGGACTTACTCAAGATTCTTTTTGGTGCCGAAAAGAGCAGGGGACCTGACACCCATCTTGGATCTCAGCCGATTGAACCTTCATGTACAAAAGTCCAAGTTCCGCATGGTCACCTTACAGTCAATACTCCCTCTGTTAGGGAAATATGTGTGGATGTGCTCCATCGACTTCAAAGATTCTTACTACCATATCAAGATGGACAGGGCATCGAGAAGATATCTACGCTTCCGGCTGGGAGCCAGTCATTTTCAGTTTCGCGCTCTGCCTTTTGGTCTCACCACAGCCCCCAAGGTGTTCACCAAATGCATGGCAGTGGTAACGGCTCACTTGAGATGTCAGGGATTCCAAGTGTTTCCGTACCTGGACGACTGGCTCCTTTCTGCCACCACCAGGCATCTACTGTTACAGACCAGGGATGCCACCATTACTCTCTGCCAAAGGTTAGGAATTACTCTAAATTGGAAAAAAATCTGCTTTGTTGCCCTCGCAGAGTTTCACTTTTATCGGTGCCGAACTAGATATGGTGCTCATGAGGACCTTCTTACCCGAAGAGAGAATTCAGGCTCTACAACAGCAGGTTCTACACCTTACTACCATTGAGGAAGGTCAAGGCAAAAGTGGTCCTCAAGTTATTAGGGACCATGGCTGCCGCGATCATGCTAATTCCCCTTGCCAGACTACACATGAGGGTTCTTCAGTGGCTGTTTTTCACCCAATGGTCACAACAGCATCTTCCACTCTCCCATTCTGTTCTGATTATGGACATGTGCAAGCAGGATCTACGCTGGTGGCTTCAGGCCAGCAATCTCAACGTGGGCAAGCCTTTTGTTCCATCTTCTCCAGTTGCCACGGTGACCACGGATGCCTCCCAGATGGGGTGGGGGGGCATTATCTCAGCAGGACAGTCCAAGGCACGTGGCAGGATCATGAGACCCATTTGCATATCAATGTCTTGGAGATGAGAGCAGTGTTATTAGAGTTGCAAGCACTTCAAAGCTCTCTCCCTCTAGGGACAATTGCAATCCACTCAGACAATATGTCAGTGGTATGGTATCTGAACAAACTGGGAGGAACCAATTCATACCCCCTTTGCAGAGAGGCACTTTGAGTTTGGCAGTGGGCGGTGTCTTCCCAATGCTTTCTAGTTGCAACGCATATACCGGGGAAGTCCAACATGATTACTGACAGGCTAAGCAGAGCTATCCTAATGCCTCATGAGTGGTCCCTGAACAATTATGTTGCGGAGAAGATATTCCACAGATGGGGGTCAGCCTTGCTGTGATCTATTTGCCAGCCCCCTCAATGCCAAATGCAGCAGCTACTTCACCCTTATCCCCCTGGAGGGGGAGACACCCAGAGATGCTCTAGTTCACGATTGGCCCTCCGGTCTTCTCTATGCCTTTCTACCATTACCTCTGATATCAAAGGTCATTCAGAAAGCACAGTCTTTGGGAAGCAAAATGATCCTCATTGCCCCACACTGGCCTCGTCAGATTTGGTTTCCCTTCCTTCAACCCTGTCTAATGGACAAGCCCTGGATTCTGGACCCAGCTCCAGATCTGCTGACTCATATGTCAGGACAGTTTCATCCCTCCATCCAGACCCTCAAGTTGACAGCTTGGCTGCTCCAGTTCCGTCCTTAGTCAGGCTTCATGATTTTTCCCCGGAAGTGGTCCATATTCTATCATCTTCCCACAAGCCTTCTACCAGGAAGATTTATTCCAGTAAGTGGAAGAGATTTTTTATTTGGGCCCATGAGAGACATATTGATCCTTATACAGCACCTATTTTAGGTTCATAGGTAGGTACTAGGCTATCGGCCCTAGGGCCCATACAAGCCTAGCCAAAAAATGTACCCTGGCTTTCGCCACCCAAGAAAATTATTTTCCTATGCCCCTGTCGAGCAGAGCCACAGAAGTGATCCCCGGGGTGAATTTCCCATTTCCCATCCAATTATCAAGATTTTTCTTGAAGAGTGCTAATGAGGGGCTCTGTTTGACATAGATAGGTAGTCTGTTCCAGAGTATGGGAAGTCTCTGGGACAGGAATCTATCCCTCCAGCATGTTCTGTTTATTGTGGTGACAAGGTTAAGGTCCCTAGAGCGTGTAGCTCGGAGGGACTGGGATTGCTTTAAGTGGAGCATGTCCAACAGCTCTGGGTTTGATATAGCTTTGTATGTTAGACAGAGATCGCCCCTGAGTAGGCGATATGCGATGGAGTAAAGCTGTAGTTTTTTGAGACGGTCTGCATAGGGCATCTGTTTGAGGCCGGTAATCCTCTTTGTGAGGTATTTCTGTGGTCTTTCCAGTTGTTGTAGATGTCTTGTGAGGTACATACCAAAAGGGGCGTTGTACTCTATAATGGGTCTAATGAGTGATGAGTAGAGGGGAACAATGACCTTTTTTTCTGGATAAGAATTCTTTTGTGATGAGATGAGCCACGTAGAAGGATTTCCTGACCACTGTGGCGATGTGATTATCAAAGGAGAGACTACTGTCCACCTGTGTCCCAAGGTTTCTTATCACATTTTCGGCATTAAGTAGACTACCAGCTATGTGGTAGTTCATGGGTACAGAGTTTTTACCAAAGGGGATGACAATACACTTTTTGGCATTTAGCTTCAGGCCATGGCTTTGACACCAGGAATCTGTCTCAGTGAGGCCCTTTTGTAGTTTGTCCACATCGTTAGGAGTTTCGATTATGGCTCCTAGTTTGCAGTCATCTGCAAACTTTGTTAGCCAAAGATCTTCTGTGTTGGCCTGCACTTCAGAGAAGTAGATACCAAACAGGAGAGGACCCAGGACTGAACCCTGTGGTAGTCCACTTGTCACTGGTCTGATGTCAGATTTGGAATCCGCTACTTTCACAGTGTGGGTTCTGTCCGTGAGCCAGTTGGCAACCCATCTTATGACATAGGGATTTATACCTAGTTTAGTGAGCTTATCTATAATTCCAGAGTGGGGGATGGTGTCGAAAGCCTTGGCGAGATCTAGATAAGCTGTGTGAACCATTTTACCATCATCTATGGCTTTGGTGACTGCTTCAAAGAAGTCAATCAGGTTTAGGAGACATGATCTGCCTTTTACAATTCCAAACTGAGTAGGGTCCAGAGTTTGGAAATTACCAATGTCTTTGTTTACGAGTTCCATGATGATACGTTCCATGGCCTTGCAGACCAGGCTCGTCAGGCTAATGGGGCGGTAGTTCCCGGGGTCCGTCATGGCTCCCCCTTTGTGGAGTGGGATAACTGTCACGGTGCGCCATTCAGTGGGTACAAAGCCTGAGGTGAGGCTATGATTGAACATGGTACTTAGGTAGGGTGCCAGTTCATTCTGTAGTTCGTGTAGAATGCAGCCTGGGATATTGTTAGGTCCCATGGATGCTGTGTTCTTGGCTTTGGAGAGTGTGTTTTTTACCTGTGCAGCCGTGATTATAGGAACTTTGCATTCTTCCGGTATAGAGATGGGCCCTCTAGGGGTGAGAGGGGGGTAAAGTTAGCACTGAACCTATCTGCTAGGATGTTGGCAATATCAGTTGGTTCTGTATATTTAGTGCCATTATGCTGTAACTCAGAGCAGATCTGAGTGTTCCCATTTAGATTCTTGACATAGCTATAGAATGCTTTGTGGTTGTCTTTAGAGTCAGTGGCAATTTTGTTTTCGTAACTAGCTTTGGAGGATTTTATGAGGGATCTCAGCTTCTTACTGAGGTTGACCAGGGAGTTCCTGTAGTCATGGGATTTTACTCTTTTTTGCAACAGTTTCTTTCTTCTGTTGTAGAGTTTGTTTATGGCAGAGGACCACCAGATTGGCTTCCTTTTTTTGGAGGATAACATCTTGGTTCTATTAGGGATAGCATGATCCATGCACTCGTGTAAGTGCTTATAAAGTGCCTTTGTGTAGGATTCGGCAGTCATACCTCTATTGTCCGTCTGCATGGGTGTCATGAAGTTTGCCACTTCTGTCTTAAGAAGTGTGAAGTTGGCTTTTGAGAAGTTTTTTATGATGGTTTCCCTAATTGGGGCTGGGGGTGGGATGTGGATGTCTAGGCTGATTAGCTTGTGGTCGGATCTGACCAATGAGGAATTGACCTCTGGTGTGGAACACCGGTTTCCCATGTTGGTGATGACCAGGTCTAGGATATTGCTGCCCCTGGTGGGGGTGTGAATAAGTTGATCCAAGGCGTTGGAATTTATGAATTCTAGAAAACGTTGAGCAAAACAGTTGGTACCTGAGTAGTTTTCCCAGTTAATGGTGGGGTAGTTGAAATCGCCCTTATTAGGGTGTTGGGTTGTACCCTAATACTTTCCAGTGTATCAAGAAATGAGGAGTGTGAATCCTGGGGCATGGTGGGGGGGTCTGTAGCAAGCTACAATTTGGATGGCGGTCTTGCCCAGAGTTAGTTGCACTTGGATAATCTCGGATGCATTATGCTGTGCAACTAGCCTGGAGGTGTGGATATCCTTAATGAATATGGACACGCCTCCGCCTTTAGTGCTTCTTTCTGGGTTAGGTGGCCGAAAGGTGTGGTATGAATTGAAGCCTGGTAATGCAGGGGTGCTCTCTGGAGCTTTGAACCAGGTCTCTGTCACTGCACAGATGTCAATGTTCTCCATTTTAAGGAGTGCCTCGAGTGAGTGCATTTTGAGGTTTAGACTTCTAGCATTGAGTAGCATTACCCTCAGATTTTGCTTGCTTGTACCGGTTACGGTGGTGAATTTGTCATTTGAACCTTGCCTAAAAAAGGCACTATAGGGGTGGCAATATTAGAATTTCTTTCTCAACTGTTCAGTCAGGGGTCAGATGCAGCAACCATTAAAGCGCAACTGGCAGCGATTTCTACCTTTCACATTGCTAATGAGCCCAACCTTATGGCTCATAGGCTTTGTAGGGCTTTTCTGAAAGGGGCATTATTACTCCAACTTCCAGTCTTCGATCCAGTAATGCCATGGGACCTCAATTTTGTATTACAGAATCTCACCTCAACTCCCTTTGAGCCCGCAGCTACATGTAACATTAAATCTGATACTGTTAATCCTCGTTCATTCCTTACGCATGGGTATTTGTTCTGAGCTCGTAACAGAGCCGGCCATTTTCCAAGCTCGCGTCAGCTTCAAACTCTCGAGCTAAACTCTTACCCACAATTCCCCTCTCCCTGTTACCTCGGATTTTGTTTGCCACGTTGCCATCCGATTGTGTCAATCTACTTCTCTTGAGCTAAGTACAGTTAATTGTTAATTGCTTTACAAATTACTTTTCTGTCAGAAAAGTTGATCCTTTATTGTCTCTTGCCCTGACGCATCTAGCATTCATAATTTCCTCAGGTTTTTTCTGTCCTTTACTTACCCTTTTTACCGTGAGGTAATTTCTCCTTACCATCGTTAATAATCCTTTTCCCTTTCTCTTGCATACCTTCGGGTACTGTCTTGTACCATTGTTGGTACTTTTCTACTTGTTAATATGGCAGATAAAAAGGGTAGTCCGGGGTTTAAGCGGTGTTCTGATTGTGGACACAAACTGCCTACTTCTGATGCACACTCTTTGTGTGTATTGTTTGGGAGCTTCCCATTTATCTGTTCAACCACCTTGTACTATTTGTGAGAACTTTTCTAATAGAACTTTGTTAGAAAGGAAAAATAAGCTGATACTGAAGGGACTTCTAAAATCACCCTTTTCAGAGGCTATTTCTGGGTCAGAGGTCTCAACCCCTCCTAAAGCCCATAAGAAAATGGATGTTTCTACGAAGGCTAAATCCATGCCTTCATCCCTGGATGGGGACTCTCACCAACCAAAATCTAAAAAGGCTAAAAGTTTGGCTCCGGATCTCTCTGTCAGCCCCAGTGCTTTCGGTGCCCAGACCTTTGGCTCCATTAGTAATTTCAGCTCCGTCCTCTCCTGCAGCCTTCTACATATCTGTACCGAGGGACTCTCAGTTCAGACCATTACCACTGTATCGGCACTGACCATTCAGTCGGCGCTGACCTTGACCGCGTCGGCTCCGAGATCTTCCTCGGAAGCGAGGCCTTTATTGTTGACTCCAGTTTTGTCGGTTCTAGCTTCCGCACTGACAACCACTTTGGCACTGATCCCTGTGTCCGTGCAGACAATGACATCGGCACCGATGACTTCTTCAGTGCACACTACAGTAGTTCAGTCTTTCTCGGCACCGTTGTCCTCAGTGCGGTCAGATGAGATGGGCCTTTTTTGTGGACAGGCCTGTTTCTCCCTCAGTCTCTATGAGGTCCACTAGAAGTCTTTCTGAACATGATGTGTTGTGTCTTGTGGACCAGGCGTTCTTGGCCAGAGGTATTCCACCCCCCAGGAACTATCCTTCCTTGGGAGGTGTTCACCCATCTCCAAAGACACCTTCTTATTTTCCTCCTTCATTGCCTTTGAAGTCTATGGATATAGTACAGTCTTCCCCTTCTGCGGTTCCCTTTATGGATCTCACTAGGGAACAGCAGTTGCCTTCATGGCAGGAAAGTTTTGCTCCGACCTAGGATGTCAGCTGTGACACACATAGCTTGCTGCTCCACAGCTATCCAGGGACTCTGAGTCGGCAGGCTGAGCCACTTATGGTAGGAGTGCCCCCTGTCCCAGAAATACACTCCTCTCCAGGTGGACCAGCCTTCCAACTGATGGAGAAGGCTTTCGCTGCTGCTGGCGATACCGGACTGTCTATACTTCCGTCCTCCTCTGGTACACTGGTTTCATAAGTCGCACCTAGCGGACACCGGGTGCAAGGGCCTCAGGACATATTCCCTCAGGAATCCCCTTTTCCGTTGTCTTCCTCAGCTTCTCCCACTTAGGAGGTCCACCGGAAAAGTTAGTGTAAGAGGAAGCACATGGACTCCAGAGAGGAGTCCCTCACCGAAGACACAGATTTCGATGAGGGGGAAGGATCCCCTCGGTCACCATCTGAGGTATCCTTTGGCGATATCCTGAAACAGAGAGGTGACTGGCAGCCCTCTAATCTGACCCCTGAGGAATCTGTGTTCCTGCAGGCCTTTCGTGCCCGGCCCCCTACCTCCTGGGTTACTCCACCTGCCGATGAACTTGTCAGGTTCATCGTGCAGCTTGCTTGGAAGGCCCCTGATACTGTTGAAGCTATTCCCCGGAGGCCATATAAGATCTTGTACCCTCCTGCTTCAGATCCCCATTGGTCCAAAGGTCTTCCTGTAGATGCTTTGGTGGTGGTGGCGGCCGCAACAAAAAAGGATCTGGCAGAAGAAGAAAGCCAGACTGGCCATCTGCCTAACAAAGAGTCCTGGGCCCTGGACAGAATAGGGAAGTGTACTTTTGCTTCAGTGACCTTTGCAATCAGGTCCCTGAATTATATGGCACATTTTACCAGGCTTCAAAGAGATCTGGTTTCTGAGCTCTCTGAAACCTTGGCTGGTGCAGTGTCTGATGAGGCCCCTGACAAAGTGGCCTCTCAGCTGGCCACAATTGAGTCTATATCTAACTCCTCTATGCGATTGATATCTCACGCATCAGAAGGAGCAGCTAGAGTGGCGGGTTCAGCTGCGGTCTTGAGACGACACGCCTGGATGCGCTTGTGCAACTTCGCGGAACCTTTTAAGCCTTCCTTTCTTCATGCCCCCATTGAGCCCACCTCGTTGTTTGGGCCCAAAGTTAAAAGCACACTGGCCAGATGTGAACAAGATGGTAAGACCCTTTCTGCCATAGGTGTCCGTTATTCTTCCCCTCAATGTGCTTTCTGTCGAAACCAAAAGAGTGGGAAGGTATGGTTCAAGAAATCTCAGGGTCCTTTCCGTGACACACAGGCCGAGTTCTTCCCCAGAGGCAGAGGGGGAAACTCGCAGGGAAGACTCTCCTTTTGGGGCAGAGGGGGGCCGTGTAACCAAGTGTCCACGGATTCTTTCCTTGGTCACTCCTACCAGCGCTCCTGAAGAGCGGCCCAACTACTTTCCTCTGAAGGTGGTTGGGGGATGTTTCTCCTTGTACCCTTCTGCCCGGCTAACCATTACCACCGATTCTTGGGTACAAAGGATCATAACCAGAGGTTATCATATCCCCTTCGATCTTTGTCCCGTCCCTTCAAAAAATCTTCCAGATGTTCCACCCAGTCAAAGGAAGAAGCAGCACTAGAGATAGAAAAGCTGCTGAGAAAAAGAGTCATCCAAATAGTCCCTCCAGACCAGATAGGATCCGGATTCTACTCGAGACTATTTTTCGTGCCAAAGAAAACCGGGGACTGGAGACCAATTTTGGATCTCAGTGTATTGAACAAGTTTGTGAGAGTACAAAAATTCCGGATGGTCACTATACAGTCTATCCTCCTGCTTTTGGAAAAAGACGATTGGATGTGGTCTATAGATCTTCAAGGTGCGTACTACCACATAAAGGTGGACAGGCCATCAAGAAGATTTCTGCGCTTCCGTGCGGGAGCCAGTCACTACCAGTTCAGAGTACTGCCCTTCGGACTCTCTACAGCCCTCAGTGTTCACAAAGTGCATGGCAGTTGTCACAGCTCACTTGCGACTTTAAGGATTCCAGGTGTTTCCATACCTAGACTGGCTCATCCCCCCCCCCCACCTGACATCTACTGGAAAAAGCCCTGGCATACTCTCTCCTCGCTGCTCAAAGGCTAGGCATAACGATAAACTGGCAGAAATCCAATCTCACCCTATCTCAGTCGACAGAATTCATAGGGGTTATCTTGGACACAAAAAACTGCAGAGCTGCTATTCCAGAGCACAGAATTCTAAGGATAAAGCAACAAGTAATTCCAATCCTTTCAAAGGAAAAATCCACGGCTCACTCAGTTCTACAGTTGTTGAGTTCCATCGCAGCCTCCAACACCATTTTTCCCCTGGCCAGGTTTCACATGAGGCTTCTACAATGGCTACTGTTCACCCACTGGTATCTTTTTCAGCATCCTCTTTCAGCCATGATTCGAGTAACCCACAGGTGCAAACAGGATTTAAATTGGTGGATGACACAGAATCTCTCACAATGGTCTCGCCCTTTTCCCCCCCAGCAACCCAAGGCCACAGTGACCACGGATGCCTCCCTGATGGGATGGGGGGGGGCTATGTCAGGGACAGACGGTCCAAGGCACCTGGTCCCAACTGGATGCCCATCTGCATATAAATGTTCTAGAGCTGAGGGCGGTGCTTCTGGCATTGCAAGCATTCCATCCTCTGCTGACGTCTGGGACAATTGCTATTCAATCAGACAACATGGCAGTGGTCTGGTACATCAGCAAGCAAGGTGGAACCAAATTTTACCCCCTTTGTGGAGAGGCCATGAGGATATGGCAATGGGCGATGGCTACCAACCGTTTTCTTCTAGCAACGCACATTCCTGGGAGTTCCAGCGTGATAGCAGACAGACTCAGCAGGTGCATTCTGCAACCTCACGAGTGGTCCCTGAATCCCTTGATAGCGGCGGAGATCTTCCACCGCTGGGGCCGTCCTTGCTGCGACCTCTTTGCATCCCCGACCAACTACAAATGCAGCAGCTACTTCGCCCTGATTCCCCCTCCAGGACAGTCACCCAGGGATGCTGTAGTCCACGATTGGCCCTTGGGTCTTCTCTACGCATTTCCGCCCTTTCCTCTTATTCCCCAGTTTCTGAAGAAAGTCCGGCGGTTGAAGAGCAAGGTAGTCCTCATAGCACCATATTGGCCACGACAGATTTTGTTCCCATTCCTTTGACCTCACCTACTAGATTGACCATGGATTCTCCATCCAATCCCAGAGTTGATCTCACACCCACAGAACCTGATTCACCCCAACCTGAACAGCCTGAAGCTAACTGCTTGCTACTGCAATTCCCTTGATTGCCAGGCAGAATGATCTTTCTTTACCAGTACGTGATATTCTCATTGCTTCTCATAAGTCTTCCACTAGAATTACTTATCTGAGCAAGTGGAAAAGATTTACCTGTTGGCTGAAAGATAAACAAGTAGACCCCTTTTCAGCACCAGTGTCGATAATACTAGACTATCTGGCCGACCTGTTTCAATCTGGTCTATCGCATCTACCATTAGAGTTCATTTGGCTGCAATTTCTAATTTTCATGAGGGTGTCCAAGATTCTTCTCTTATGTCCCATAAATTGTGCAAGACCTTCATAAAAGGTGTGAATCATCTGAAGCCACCTTTTAGAGAACCTATTCAACCATGGGATTTATCATTAGTTCTACAAGCTCTGACAGTGGCACCTTTTGAACCAACCTCTTCTTACGACCTCAAGTATTTGTCATGGAAAACCTTGTTTTTCGTCGCTATTACTTCTGCCAGACATATTTCTGAACTTCAAGCTTTATGTATCAAGACTCCATACTTGATTTTTCGTAGAGATAGAGTGTCTCTGAGAACTAATCTGTCATTTCTGCCTAAAGTGATCTCTGAAATGTCCATTAATCAAGCCATTGAATTGCCAGTTTTCTTTCCCAACCATTCAAGCAGAGGAGAGTATTGCCTACATACCCTAGATATACACAGGCAAATCCATTTTTACTTGAACAGGACTAAACCCTTTCGTAAATCTGACCAGTTATTTTTGGCCTTTTCTGGATCTAGATTAGGATCGGCTGTTGCTAAGGTCACATTAGCTAAATGGTTGAAGGACTGTGTGACCTTTATTTACACACAACGTAATATCTCATTGCCTACTACCATGAAAGCTCATTCAACAAGGTCGGTGGCAACTTCTGCTGCCTTCCATGCCAGAGCTTCTTTACATGACATCTGTGCAGCTGCAACTTGGGCTACGCCTCATACCTTCATCAATCATTACAAATTGGATTTGGCCTCCAGGGGAAGAGCATCTTTCGGTTCTGTGGTGCTCAAGAATGTCCTTCCATGAGAGCCTCCCAGGAATAGAGGTAGCTGGGGACTCTGACCCATGCATAAGGAATGAATGAGGATTAACAATATCAGATAAAGAAGTTGTCTTACCATAACGTTCCATCTGTATTGTTGATCCTCATTCAGTCATTACGACCCTCCCTCCTTCCCCCTCCTGTGGTTTCTAGTGGATCTCACCATCCAGTTCTCGTAGGTTATTTGACCAGAGGTAGCCTCTACCTTCTTTAACTTGCAAACTCAATCTGAGGTAACAGGGAGAGGGGAATTCAGGGTAAGAGTTTAGCTCGAGAGTTTGAAGCTGAAGTGAGCTTGGAAAATGGCCGGCTCTGTTCTGAGCTCAGAACCGATACCCATGCGTAATGACTGAACGAGGATCAACAATACAGATGGAACGTTATGGTAAAACATAACTTCTTTATTCTTGTCATGGAAGACAGTATTCTTGGTAGCCATAACTTCAGCTAGGTGGGTTTCTAAACTCCAAGCATTATCGATTAAGCCTCCTTATTTGGTGTTTCACAAAGATAGGGTCTCCTTAAGAACCAATCCTTCCTTTGTTCCAAAGGTTGCCTCTGTTGTCAGTATCAACCAATCCATTGAGTTGCCTGTGTTTTTTCCTGTATTCTCCAACAACACAGAATTTAAGTTTCATCAGCTAGATGTTCATAGACAGTTGCGTTTCTATTTACATAGGACAAAAGATTTCAGGAAATCAGATCAAATGTTTGTCTCGTTTTCAGACACTAGACTTGGAGTTCCTGTTTCTAAGGTAACCTTGTCTCACTGGATCTCTGATTGCATCTCATTTATTTATGCTTCCAATGGCAAAGAATTACCCTTTAAAGTGAAGGCTCATTCTACATGATCTGTGGCTACCTCAACTGCGTTTCAGGCTAGGATGTCTATGGATGATATTTGTGTTGCAGCAACATGGGCTTCGCCTCATACCTTTATTAGTCACTACAAATTAGATCTGGTCTCTAGAGGCAGATCTTCCTTTGGCTCCACAGTGCTCAAGAGTATTTTTCACTGAGCCACCCAAGATCAAGGTGCTAGGAACGCTGTCCCACGGGTAAGAATGAAGGCGAGATTGGACTACCTAACATCAAGAAGTTATGTACTCACCATAACGTTCGATGTATGTAGTCCATCTTGCCTTACATTCTTACTAACCCTCCCTCCTACCCCCTCCTGGAGGACCTGGTGGTATAGTCTCTAGGTGTCAGTAGTCCTTTCTGTTGGGGTTCTTCTTCTTCTCAGTGTGTGTGTGTGTGTGTGTGTGTGTGTGTGTGTGCACGTTTGCAGCAAACAAGATCTGGGGAATATACCTGTTGCATGATGGCATACCTCTTAGCCACGAGCCAATTGAAGACTTGGAGCTAGAGTATGGCCGAGTCGGAGCCGAGGTTCGGCTCCGAACCCATTTGTGATAAGTAATGTGTAACTCATTGTAGGACATAACCATGTATGTTTCACTGTCATGAAAGGTGCTACTAGTTTCAGCAATGTAGTCCTCTGAAGGGTGCTTACCATCACATGCCATTTCCTCCCAACTTCAAGTTGAAACTACAAATGTCCTGTATCACACCGTCAGAAAAAATGGTCTTCCTGGGGAAATATGATGGACACAGGAAAAAAAAGTATGACTTTTCTACCAGAAGACATAAGTCATCTTGACTGTTCAGAACATTTTTAGGGATTTCTCTCTTCAAGAAGCTGCCTCTGCAAGAGAGTTTCTCAAAATTCTAGGCATCATGGCATCAGCAATCATCACACACGGGACGGACTCCACATTAGAAATATTCATGGGTACATAAAAAAATTGTTGGACCCAGCATCTGTTTCCTCTTAAAGTTCTAACAGTATTGGATTTTGTGAAATGAGAATTACAGTTATGGAGGGATCAGATGTCTCGCAGTCTAGACCTACAGTTCTTCCTTCAGATGCCAGTTCAGTCAATCAGTTCAGACAGAGACTTCAGATTTTACATAGTGAGCAATGTACAGGGGGCTTCAAGTGCAAGACTAATGAGGTCCTTCTGATGCTACAAAGGTCATAAACATTATAGAAATGTTAGTAAGTATGATTCAGACCTTAGAAATTCTTCCCCACTTATGGTCTCCAGGTCCCCTGTTATTGGTCACAGATGACAGTCATGTCATATCTGAGCAAACAAGGGGATAAAAGGTCATACCTTTTTTGTCGGTTAGCAGTGATGGCCTGGGAGCTAGCTTTACAGAATTCTCTGTTGCTTCAGGCCTTGTACATCCCATCAGAGCAAAACATAGTGGCAGATCCCAGATGGACCCTGACGACTGGAAACATGGAACAGAGGTCTATCTGGATTTGGTCCATATGTGGGGAATACTTCAAACAGATCTGTTTGCCTCCTTTCAAAACAGACAGGAAAATTCTATGAGAGACATCCTTGCTTAGAGGACAGATGCATTCTTGTTCCCTTGGAATAGAATGTTCCTTTTTGTATTTCTACCGATACCCAAAGTACTTCTGAAGATTCAGAAAGAGTTACCAAATGTCATTATGGTGACCCCCCCCCCCCTCTTTTGGCCCAGGGATAATTGTTTTTCCCTTTTAATGGAATTGGCCAAGCACAATTATCACAAGCTTCCTCACACTCTGGATCTGCAAATGATGTCCGGTGACTGGTGCACCTCAACTTAGAGCAATTGCTGCTGACAGGCTTGCAGATTCTGTCTTGATACTTTTTAGGCACCTGTTCCATGAGGATGTGCAACAGATGTTGAAGGAGGCAAGAAAACCTCCAAGTATAAAATCTTATGCTTACCTGTTGAAGAGGGTTTCTTGGTGGTGCCTAACCAATATCAGAGAGCCTAGTATGATGTCTACTGCTCTGGTTTTGAAATATTTGTGTGGGCTACTCAACAGTGGCATCTCTCAAGGTGCATATCTAGCAGCCATCTCAACTTGTCTGCTCATGGATACTCCTGCTTCATCTCTTTTTGTGGTTAGATAGTTTATGAAAGGAGTGTTGTACATGACACCCCCCCCTCATAATTTAGAAAACAGTTTTGCTTGTTGCTCTGACGTCGGCAAGGTGAGTCTATGAGCTGCTAGCTGTCATGTTGGACCAATCTTATCTGATGTTCCAAGAGGATAGGGTTGTTCTACATACCAATCCTCCTTTCATGCCAAAAGTTGTTTCTAAATTTAGCCTGAATCAAGCCATCAACTCCCAGTTTTCATTCCGGAACCTAAAACAAGGGAGAGGAGATTGTGCATACTTTAGATCTGCAGAAGCAGCTCAGGTATGACTTTGACAGAACTAAGAACTTCAGGAAAGGTTGAGCAGCTGTTTCATTTCTTATCCTGGGACTAAGCATGGTCAAATTGTCTCTAAGCAAACAGTTGTTCATCGGTTGTCCTCTGCTGCTCATTTTTGTTACTCCCACCATGGAAATGTATTCCAGACAAGATTAAGGCACATTCTACCAGAGCCTTATCCTCCTTGGCAGTATATTGGAAAGAAATGGACTCTAGAAGCATTCCAGAGGCAGCAGTCTGGTCCCTGTGTTCATACCTTTACAAAGCACTACAAACTGCATTCTTTCTCAGGTTCCAGAGCAGGCTTTGTGAGGACCATTCTCCAGGAGCTCATAGATCCTTATGCTTCCTCCTCCTAGGTAGTGTAAGCTTTGGGAATCTACCCATGTGCCACTGAGGCAGTGTGAAATTCGAAGGTCTACTTTTATGGTTAAGTAGTTGTTGTACAGCAGTTCTTTATGGTGGAAGTAGAGGGTTACTTAACAGTTTTGCGTTTGGATAGCTTTATCTGTAGCTAAAGTAAATATTTATATGTCTCTCTCTCTCTGTCATGTGGAATCTTTGGCCTTAGTTAAAAGGCAACTGTCAGTGAAAATGAAATAATTTAGACATTTTATGAGGAGACCAAGTGTATGAAGGGTAAAGATGGAGAATTTGTTTGCTGTCCAAATTTCTGACCCTATGAGAGGAATGTGTAGAATTAAAGTCCAGAATTTGAGTTGTGATTAAAAACATATGGGAGATTATATTATTTATCTGTTCATGAACATTTACAGACAGTTCAGTCACATCAGATACAGGTTGTTAAAGTTTAGACTTTACTGTAGTTTATTAGCATTGCATATTTGGTTGTAAGTGCAAATAAACCTAGATTAGGGCAATGGGGGTTGCTTTGAGTGAAATTACTAATCAAGTAGCCTAATAAGTAAAATCTTTTTAACTGTTCTTTCTGATAGTAGCTACACTTGTAGTTATCTCTGCTTTGTATTCTGGCTGTATGGAGCACAGTGAGAGGGTGAATGAATGTAATCGGAGAAAGGGATGATATTTTTGATATCCCATATAAGATGTGATGAAAACAGAGTAGGTTTGAATTTTGGAGTCATATTAACATAAGGGCAGGACAAATCCAAAGCCATTGGTGTAAGAATCCTCCAGGCACAGAGTGGTTTGGAAAATTTGCTCATCTCCCAGAATCATCCATTATGTGGCAGAGGCTGTTCAAGTCAACTTTCTCAGGAAAGGCTTGAAATTATTCTTTTCTCCTTGAATAAAAATAACTGGGAGACTACAACTGTGAAAGTTCCCACAGGGAATTAACTTCCTCTAGTTCCAGTGACTCATCAAGAGAGATACAAGTTGTATTTCCGTCCGTAATGTTTACTTTTAATACTAAAGGGAAAGAACTAAGTTAAAAAAACACTGCAGTCGAACAAGAAAACAGTATGAGCTTTGCAAATCAAACTGTATTATGTATGGATAATCTTCAGGTGCATAGCATGTCCAGTACCAAGGAATGTTCAGAGAGATCCTGTCTTGCATCAGTGCTATTTTAATGTCTACAGATCTAAGAGGATGTCATTTTTGACAACCAGTAGGACTGTATGCTGCTTGCATTAGGACTGCTTGGCTGTCCACGGCTATGAGGAGTGCTCAGAATGCTTTGCTGTTCTCTTAAAGTGCAATTATTAATTGCTTCCCCAGCACTTGACCATTAAAATGGTCTTATGCTAGCTGTTTTATGAAAAGTTCCATGGTTTGGTGGATTTTTCTGTGTTTGGAACTTGGGAGTTGGTGAACAACTGTTTCAGTTGTGTGCTGTCTTTGATATTTTTCCTTAGTTTTTGACCATTTTTTCTGTTTCGTTTCCAGGACATCAAGCTTTACACCAATTTATGATATTAAAACTTTGTCTTTATGGTGTGGCTATAGTAGGGAAGTCCCTCCCCACTGATAGGTAGATGTGTTGTGTAGTTTGCCTAGGAGAGAGGTGCAGTCAAACTGTTGTGCTGGGTTCAGACAGGAAAAGAAATTGCTTCATGAATGACAAATTTCAAAACTTCTTAACGAAGTAGGCCTTATCAGCTCAGTTGATTGTCTAGGATTAGCTAGGCATATGCATGTTTTTTCTTTGGATGCTACTGCACTGCAAGTTTCCCCAATGGACCCAAAACAGACAGTTAGAAAAAGCTGGTTTACCTACAAAATCTGTCCAGCAATGTCAACTCATAATGCACCCACTGTTGAACATGAACAGTGATTAAAGAAACTCCTGCTGACAGAAAGGGCTTCAGAATAGTTTAGGTAGTCCTTATTATGAAGTTGACTTATCCTTTAGGCCAGGCGGACCTCTTGTTTCTCACAGAACATCACTCCATGCCAAAAGTTATGAAAAACGGAGAAGTTTGCAGAGGTGGTAATGAAAGCACAGTCAGAGAGGCCAACTGTGCCATTTCCTTTTCCCTTGATGTTCATCATGTTACACTGCTGCAGTCATTACAGTTGGGTTATCCTGCCGTCAGGCGGTTCCCCAGTCGGCCTGAGTTCCAAAGTCTTGGTCCAGCGTTGGTTGCTGTCGCCTCCTCCCTGACGTCAGTGCGACAGGGGTATATAAGTTGCAGCCTACGCCATTTTCTTCAGTCTTTCTTGCTGCGCGGTGCCCGAAGCAAAAGCAGTTCGCAAGTGCCGGTCGGCCGTCTCCTGAGATTTTCATTCTGAATCCAGAACCGAAGTCTTCTACAAAGCTAGGTACCCCGTTGGGGAAACTTTTTCTTGCCTCAGACCGATGTCAATAAAAGTTAATAACTATTTCTTGTGGGAAGCAAATACCTCATAAGGATTTCCATTCCTATTGTATCCCATGCCTAGGCCCTGACCACGACGTCACTGGTTGTCGGTTTTGTGCTAGGTTTAACAAGTGCACTATTAAACGTCTGTTTGATTTTGCCCGACATTATTTTGGTAGAAAATTCAATTATACCATGCCGTCGGAACTTCCGACGACCGGAATACACAAAAAGCGCAAAGACAAGGATAGGCATCCAAGGCCCAAAACTGACGATGAAGCCTCTTCTAGGCCAGTCGCCGGTTCTCCGGTTTTCAGTGAGGCGCCTTCGCAGCCCCTGACGACCGCTTCTGTAGAACCACAAGCCGCCTCTGACTCCCACGTGGAGACGGCTGGGCCTTTGGACGCACAAGTTCTTCAGCCTACCGAGACTAACCTTTCAGAGGGATCCGGAGTAGCTGAGCAACCCACAGCTACAGAGGGTGTCTTCAGACCTACTCAGTTAAGCATTAAACACTCAGCTAAGTCTAAGCCTCCTTTAAAGTCAAAGAAACAAATACAGCATTCTCCAGGACAAGCCTCCATGCCTAAGAAACAAATGCTCAAAATGGCCGAAGACCTAATCACTCTGATCAGGGGGTCCCATCCCCCTCCTGATAAAAGGCCTAGACAGGATGCAGATTATGACTCATCCGGCCAGGTGTCCATCTCTTCTGATTCATCCTCAGATCTAGGATATTCTTTACCCCCTTATGAGGATTTTGATGCTGAGGAATCAGTTCCATCAGCCTCACCGCCTGAGGACTACTCCTTTGGGGAAACCCTACATACCATGAGGGAGCATTTCCACTGGGAAGGCCAGGATTACTCAGAATCCAAGAAAAGGCTCAGAGACTTCCTTTTATTACCTCAACACAGACCCCTTGCTATTCCGCCAGTGTTAGATATTGTGGATGATGTGTATACTGAATCCAGCTTAAATCCTGATTCCTTACCTCCAGCCCCTGTTAAACCTGACAGATACTACAGAGTCCCTGACTCACATAAATTTCTGTATAAAAGCCCTGTAGCTGACCCTGAAACTATTTCTCAGGGACCCAAAGGAGTTAAGGCCTCATCAACCAAGAATCCAGTTCCTCTGACAGAGATTCCAGAGCATTGGACAGATGGGGAAAGAAAGTGTATACGTCTGCAACTTTAGCAATGAGAGCCTTAAATTGCCAGTTTCGCATGCTAAAATATCAGCAATTTTTACTGTCTCAGTTGAAACAAAAAATGCTTCCAGAATCAGATCCTCCTAATTTTAAAGAAATGCAGGATTTATTGCATCCAGCTGAACAAGTGGGAAAGCATACTTTGCAATGTGGTTTTGATTCTCTAGAGGCCTCCTGCAGAGCAGCAGTTACAGGCTCTGTCATTAGAAGACATGCTTGGTTAAAAGAACATACGTTACCAGATCATGTTAAAACAAAATTATTGGATGCACCTTTGCAGCAGGATGTGTTATTTGGAGTTAAGGCAGAAGAGGTATTAAAGAAAATGGAGGATAAGGCAAAATCTATGCAAACGGTGAAGGATTTCTTACAGGTTCAGCCTCCTAGATTTAGCAGAAACTGGCCAACTAAGAATTGGTCCTTTCCAATTACAGACAGACCTCAAAGGGGAAGATACAGACGTCCAAGAGGTAGAGGTCACAAACAAGGTCCTTACAGGCCATGACAATGGGTTACATCAGGCCAGAAAGAAGGGGAAGACAGACCCCAACCATATAAAAAGCAACCCCAATGACTTCCCACTACAGCTGCCAAATAAATCCTTCTTGGCAGCCCCCTTGGGAGGAAAACTGACACTCTTCTACCACAATTGGCAAATGATCACCAAAGACAAATGGGTTCTCAACATTGTATTTCAGGGTTACAGGTTCCACTTTCACACTCTGCCAAGGTTAAAAGGAATGCCATATCTGCCACCAAATCAATGGGCAGAGGCTCAAAAACAAATTACAGCACTCATGGATATGAGAGCTGTTCAAAAGGTACCATCACAGGAGCAAGGACAAGGATTTTACTCAAGACTCTTTCTGGTACCCAGAAAGGACAAAGCCTGGAGGCCCATTCTGGATCTTTCATCTCTAAACACTTACCTGGATGTTCCGAAATTCAAAATGTTGACATTACAGCTGCTTATTCCCATGCTGGGCAAGAGAGCTTGGCTCAAGACTTTGGAGCTCAGAGGCATACCTGCATGTCCCTATCAGACAAAATTGCAGAAGATACCTCAGATTCATAGCAGGTTCAATGCACTACCAAGTCTCTGCACTGCCCTTTGGCTTATCTACTGCGCCCAGGGTCTTCACAAAGTGCCTGGCACCAGTAATTGCATTTTGCAGACAGAAAGGAATTCAAATTTATTCGTACCTGGACGACTGCCTGATTCAAGCAGAGAGTAAAGATATTCTTCTAAAGCATCTGGCGTTTGTAAAAAAGTTATTAAGTTGCCTGGGGTACACAGTAAACGAAAAGAAATCAAAACTAGTGCCCTCACAAGAGATTATATTCCTGGGTGCCAGCTTGAACACAACGGCCCAGATGGCTTATCTCACGCCAGACAAACAAGGACAACTGACTCAATACTTTCAATTGATGGCAACAAAGACCCAACTCCCTGCAAGAAAAATTCTGCAGGCCTTGGGTTACATGGCATCCTGCATACTACTAATTCCATATGCCAGACTGCATATGAGGAAACTACAATGGTACCTAAAGAATGTATGGTCTCAACACTGTCAAAGTTTGGAAACAGTTATACCACTAATCCCTTGCCTTCAACAGGACTTTCAATGGTGGGCTCAAGCTTGTCACCTGAACAAGGGACAGCCTTTTACACAACCCACAGCCAGGCAAACACTGACAACAGATGCATCGGATTACACCTGGGGAGCACACATGGCAGGCAGATGTATTCAGGGCATGTGGCCCACAGAACAAAGGCATCTTCACGTCAATCAAAAAGAGATGCTAGCTGTACAAAATGTGCTTATAGCTTTCAAGGACCTGCTACATCCAGGACAACTACTACTAAAGACAGACAACACCACAGTTATGTGGTACATAAACAAGCAAGGGGGCAATCACTCCTACCCCCTATGCAGACAAGCTATGACCATGTGGAACACAGCTATAAACCTTCAAGTTCATCTGCAAGCACAATTCCTGCTAGGAGAGAAAAATACACTGGCAGACGACTTAAGCAGAAACATCATGGATCTCCACGAATGGGAGTTGAATCCACAAATATTCAGAATGATAACACAGAAATGGTGGAGCCCGGACATAGATCTGTTTGCATCCCCAATAAACTGCCAGCTACAAAAATTCTGCACAAGGAGTTACCATCCACAAGGATGGAAAGTGGATGCCCTCTCATTCAGCTGGGACAACCTACAAGTATACGCTTTCCCACCACTACCTCTCCTGCCAAAGGTACTCATAAAAGCCAGGCTGGAAGAGCCAAAGATGATCCTGATTGCACCAGACTGGCCACGCCAGCACTGGTACCCAATCTTAAGGAGCTTAGCACAAGAACCACCCTGGATTTTGCCTCAAATCCCACATCTGCTGACTCAGCACAACAAACAAATACTACACAGCCAGCTAAAGACCTTAAACCTAGCTGCATGGAAGATTCCTTAGTCAAGCAAGCAATGCCTCTCTCCAAAGCTGTTATGGATGTTATTCTGGAGGCCAGAAGGCCTAGTACCAGGAAAGCCTTATTCGGATAACTGGAAGAGATTCTGCGCCTGGAACCAAGCTCACGGCCTTGACCCTCTTGTCCCAAACATTCCTCAGATACTACAATACTTAACGGAGATGTTGGACAAAGGACTCTCCTTCTCATCCATCAAGATCCACGCCTCTGCCATCTCTGCTCATTACAACACAGATCCACCAATTTTCTCTAATCCTCTGTTAAAACAGTACCTCAGAGGGGCTAAAAACATAAGACCGCCCCATAGAACACCTACTCCAACTTGGGACCTTAACTTTGTTTTGGAGAAGCTAACTTTACCTCCTTTTGAGCCAGCCAGCACAGCAGAACTAAAATATATCTCTTGGAAAACTGCTCTGCTCCTGGCAATAACATCAGCACGAAGAGTTTCAGAATTACAGGCACATATGGCAGTGGAACCTTTCCTCATTTTCCACCAGGACAGGGTGTCTTTAAGAACTAACCCTACTTTTATGGGCGTACCTTCGTTGAAGGTTGTGCATCAGGGCTGGTAACTCGGCACATAAAAATCAACTACCAATCATTAGCGGAACGGAGTTCCGCTGTGGCGACCCCTAACTGGGGAAAGCCGAAAGACACAACAACATGCTGCAGGAGCACAGGGAAAAGCCATTTCAAAACAGACTATTTTAAAATGGATAGGGCATTGTATACGTTTCTGCTACACATACCATGGAAAACCTGTACCTAGCAGCATTAGATCTCACTCCACTAGGGCAACAGCCACTTCAACTGCCTACCTCAAGGGAGTACCTACCAAGGATATTTTGGAAGCAGCAACTTGGAGTTCTGTACATACCTTCACCAAGCATTACCATCTGCCACTATACTCTAAACCCAGAGCTGGCTTCGCCACTGCAGTGCTGCAGGGCCTTATAGCCACCCCTAATGCCTTATAGAACCAGCCACCCTTCCTCAGCTTTGGGATTCTACCCAACTGTAATGACTGCAGCAGTGTAACACGATGAACATAGTACAGTTTTGTACCTACCATAAATGTAGATGTTCGAGTGTATACACTGCTGCAGTCCAGGTTACCCTCCCTCCTTCCCCTCTTACTGGCTGGTACGTACCTATGTCTTCTACCCTTACTACCTATGGGGAGTATTTGTTGGTAACTGTAAGTTGTTTTTTGCTTTTATTATGTATGTTTTATTAGCAATTGGAATTGCCTACCTATTTAGAGGCACCTGACATTTGGGGCAAGAAAAACTGAAGAAAATGGCGTCGGCTGCATCTTATATACCCCTGTCGCACTGACGTCAGGGAGGAGGCGACAACAACCGACGCCAGACCAAGACTTTGGAACTCAGGCCAACTGGGGAACCGCCTGACGGCAGGATAACCCAACTGTAATGACTGCAGCAGTGTATACACTCGAAAATCTACATTTATGGTAGGTACAAAACTGTACTTTTCAAGGGTGCTGGGAATGTGTTTGCCCAGACTGAGAGTCTCCTATTCCTTGTCTGTCTTTGCTGGATGTTGTTGTTCTGATGCCTCTTCATAGATAGCAGATACTTAACTCATTCCCTCCAGTACATCTCTTTTGAGTGTGTACCTTTAATTCTTAGTGGGGTGAGGCTTGTGCCTTTAAAAAATGAAGTGATCACCTTACAGGTCTAACAGATTCTCATTGAGAGAAGTCAAGTATCAGTACAGTTGTGTTTGATATCATGTATGCTTCAAGATAAAATGTTCTGTTACCTTGTATGTAGCATGGTTTTGGAATTAATGTAAATATGAGCAAGCAATATTTGATGCCTCGAGGCGCAGTAGTAGGTAAGTGCAGAACCGCCTTGAGGTGCATTTAGCTGTAATGAGTTAAGCTGAGTTTACCCACTATGATGCAAAATGACCAGAAATAGTTGCCTTTTCATTCTAGATGCGGCCTTATCTGGCAGTGCTAGCATCAGTGCTGCCTTCTCTGAGATAATTGACTTCACTTTTTTTCCAGTGTAGTATATGCTGGTAACAGCCTTTATGATGCCTATTATGCAACATTTTTCCGTGATAGTTTCTCCTTCATCAGTATCAGTTTTGTTAATGATCTGCTTAGTGTCTAAGTATCCATCTCTAGATACTCACATCCCCTGTACTTGGTATTTCCAGCCATTTCAGCTTTGGTGCTGCAGCACCTGGTGATGGTGCTGCCAGCAGTTAATTTGTAGTCTTATTTAATGCCTGCAACCAAACCACCACCAACCTCAGCACAGCATCTGCAGCTTCCAGTCTAGAGGCACTCCTTCAAAGTGTCTCATCCACATGGACCAAGACGTGTCTCAAAAGAGTGCAGAAAACATTCAAGACCTGTTGAAAGTCACCCATCAGCTTACCAACCAAAGATTTCGATGAGCTGGAGTTTGCAAATCTCCAGCCTCAACATCAGAGGACCTCCAATTCAGAGAATGCCTCCTTCCACATGATACATTAGATGAGGGAGTAGTAAATGGATCCCATTCTTTTCCCACAATAGTGATTGCATAAGTCTTGCTGCTTGACAGTACAAGCCTCCTGAGTGGTCCTTTATCTGGTCGATGTTTTAAAAGAATGCTTGTAGTGTTGCATGGAACAACCTTGACACAATTATCCTACTACTACAGAGGAAATATGGGATGATCCCCCCATTGCAAAATGACAGAGACACTGAAACCGAATCCCATAGTATTGACAGCAGCCATATGAAAGATTCCCACACCATAGAGACCTGCTGTCTATTGCTGACACTGAGTCCTGGGTAGTGGATAGATCTACAAGGTGGATTTTCACATCCACCACACTTTCCCTTAGATGCTGGACTGTTCAACTCACGTGGCATATTTCCAGAAAGATCTCACTGATGTCATCCAACATGAAATGGAAGAGCTTCCATATGGGCCCATTTAAGAAAAGAGTACACTCCATGCTGCTACCTCCACAGGATGGTTAGTGTAACAGGATGCAGCATTATATTACGCATGCACTCCTGGTTCAGATTGACAGACTTGTGGAGGACACAAGAGTAACTTTCCTTAATTTACGTTCATTCATCATCTCCTGCTTGGGGTTGAAGTTGAGACACCTCATGGACATGGAAAAACAAGGCAAATCCTGACAGCTGTGCCCATAACATTTACACTCATAAAGCACATCTAACAGGATGTAGACCAAGCAACCACCAGCCTCAGTAGGGCATTTGCAGACAGGGTATGAATGGAGAGATAAAATCAGCAAGCAATGGAGAGTAGTAAGTCTTGATGAGTACCTTCTCAAGGTGGACCCTGCTTTTACAAAATCTCACCAAAATGACACCGACACATAGACTGTATTTTATATAGCATCTGTCACGGACAGAAGTAGGCTAAAAAAAAAAAAAAAAAAAAAGAGCTGGTTGCACAAGTCCCATGATGGAAAAGTGCCCAATCCTGGTAGGCGCACTGGTGCCAGGATTAAAAATTACAGTGTAGAATCCTTAAGACATAGAAACATTACTGCAATGGGGTTAAGTCATTCTCGGAGGGAGGATGGCCTCCATGGTGTGTAAAGAAGTAGTAGTCCACAAAAACTGACAAGTCAAAAAAGACTCATAAAGATGACAGAGTGGACTATTGAGGATATGAAAGAAGTTATGTATTGTTAGTATTATGGAAGAAGCCCAGATAGATATTCAAAAAGATTGAGGGAAATTAGAGGAAGGAAAAATGCTTGCACAAGAAAAACTGTCAAGAGCTACAAATGCAAATTTGTGTTTATTAATATAACAGATCCATGAAAAACATAATATAGACCGACTTTAGGTCATTTGGAAAAAGAAGTGATTGAGGAAGTGCAGAAATATGAAGAACCAAACCTAGAGATTTTTGAAAGCTATAAAAAAGAAATGTGGACATGGGAAAGAAAGAGCAAAACACTTTATTCTTCTCTGACGCCTCAGCAGAAAGCCTTCAAGGAGAAAAGCATTTCTAAAAAACACCTGCCTTATATATACATACTAATTAACTATTTAACACTTAATTAAACAATTAAACATGCCAATAAAACTATCCGATAAAAAATCTCTAATTATATTCTAAATTTAACCCTTTCGGGATTAGTGTTATATTTTAAAATATTTACAGATTCCTTAAATAATAACTTCTTTTTAATATCCACATTTTCATGCTGAGCCTCATTTATTTTTCTAATGTAGTGCCTTTTAAACCTGCAGACCCCCCCATGTGCATTATTAAAGTGTTCCGCTATAGAACTCTCCTTTTTATTTCTAACAATATCTCTGATATGTTCCATTAACCTTATTTTAAAGGGCATCTTACTCTCTCCCACATACAATTTATTACAGGACACTTTAAGGCATAAATCACACCTTTGTATCACACCCATATTGACATTTGACACTAAAATTAAGACCATTTATTTTAATAAAGCTCTTAACTATATGTTTACATGCTTTGCATTTTCCACAAGGTGTGGTTCCATAATCTGTAGAGACTCTTGTAAAATTAGTTGGAGGAGTAGCAAAGTTTCCCCCAACTACAAAGTCCCTGATGCTTCTTCCCTTCCTATAGGATATTTTAGGCATACAATTCACCCATTGGGAAAAATCTTTCAGGTAGGTTACATAGCTCCAGTAAAATTTCACCATATCCAATAATTTTGAACTAAAACAACTATATGTTGTAACAGAATAAATATCCCCTTTTTATTATTGCATATAGGTTTATTATATCTATACCTTCTGCCTTTCTGTCCTCATTTATATATTCCCTTGTAAACCTATCCCAACATTTTTCCAATAATTCATTGCTATATCTAAACATGTTGGCAGTTTTCTTCATTTCTACTGTGTAAAGTCTATATCATTATTACACACCCTATACAAACGTACCACCTCTCCATATGGTATAGCTTGGAGAGTATGCGGTGGATGTCAGCTCTGCACTTGTAAATACTGAATGCCACCTTCAGATTTTCTGTGTATTGATGTTCTATTATTTTTTCATCAGTAATATGCACTACCACATCTAAAACAGAAACTTTTTTACCTATCTTAAATCCATCAAATTTTAAATGAAATCTATTGTGTTTGTAACTTCAATATAAATGTATTTCTCTCATCTTCACTTCCTTCTCATAAAAACATCAAATCGTCAGTGAACCTACAGTATTTTATCACATGCTGTTAATAAAATTTTGACTTGTATGCATACTCGGCCTCAAATAGGCCCATACTTAAATTTGCATATGAGGGGGCAAATGCTGCCCCCATCGCTGTCCCCTGTTTTTGATGGTACAGTACCCCCATCAAATTCAAAAAAGCTCTTCGTTAAACAGAAATAAACTAGTTCTATAATATATTTTGTCACTGAACTACTGCCTAAAAAAAAACTTCAGGTCCTAAATCCCAAAATTATGATGAATGTTGGTATACAAGCTCTTTAAATCTAAGGTGACCCAATGCATGTTTTAGGTCCATCGAATCTCACTGATTTTATCCAAGAAATTAAAAACATCCTTTATATATGAAGGCAAGAATTGTACCTTAGGTAATAAATAAAAATGTAGAAACTGTCCCATTTTATATAGAATATATTTCTTGCCTGAAACTATAAGATGACCCGGGGGGGGGGGGGGTTGGTTGGTTGGTTAAATCCTTGTGTGTTTTTGGCAAGCAATAGAAATGTGCCATTTTAGATCCATCCACATGATTTTTTTTTCTTTATATCCTCATGAAAAATAACCCAACCTTAAACTTTTAATTATTAATTTATTATATTCCTATATAGCTGTTGAATAAATAGAAAATTCCACTCTATAATACACACTGTTATCTCTGAAATGTTCATTGCACATATAGTGTATGGTGCATAACTACCAATTTATTGCCCTTGTCTGCAGGTTTAAATATCAAATCTCTTCTTGCACTGAATTCATCCTCAGGTCTTGGTGAGTACCTTCACAAGGTGGACCCTGCTTTTACAAAATCTCACCAAAATGACACAGATACATAGACTGTATTTTATATAGCATCTGTCATGGATAGAAGTAGACTAAAAAAATAAAATAAAGACAGCTAGTTACACAAATCCCACGATAGAAAAGTGCCCAATCCTGGTAGGCGCACTGATGCCAGGACTAAAAATGACAGTGTAGAATCCTTAAGACATGGAAACATTACTGCATTGGGGTTAGGTCATTCTTGGAGGGAGGATGGCCTCCATGTTTTATATAGTAGTAGTAGTTCACAAAAACTGACAAGTCAAAAAAGAGCCATAAAGATGACAGAGTGGACTATTGAGGATATGAAAGAAATTATGTATTGTTAGCATTATACAAGAAGCCCATATAGATATTCAAAAAGATTGAGAAAAATTAGAAGAGAGAAAAATACTTGCACAACAAAAACTATCAAAAGATTGAAATACAAATTTGTGTTTATTAATGTAACAGATCCATGAAAAACAATAATATAGATCAACTTTAGGCCATTTGGAAAAATAGGTGACTGAGAAAGTGCAGAAATTTTAAGAACCAAACCTAAAGATTTTTGAAAGCTATAAAAAAGAAATGTGGATATGGGAAATAGAGATCTGATATGGTGCAATATTTATGCAGAGGAGAATGCAAAAAATAATCAATACAAAAATCAGCTCCAAAGATATTTGAAGAGAAAATACAGGCAAAGACAGCCAGATATGGAAAAATTTACAATATAAAAAATAAGAATGCAGAGAGAGACCGCAGAACAAAATATTGGAAAGCAGAAGTTAAACAAATAAAAGCTGAAGTTACGGAATGCCTATGAAGTGAAGGATTCAGTGTTGAAAATCCAACTCTGGTAATGCCACAGCGTGATGAAACAGATGGAGCAGGAGTCATCTGAAGAAATATGGACATGGGAAGGAAAAGTATGTTTAATGTAGTGCAATATTTATGCAAAGGCGAAAGCAAAATTAATCAATACAAAAAAAAACAGCACCAAAGATATCTGAAGAGAAATACAGGCAAAGGCACCCAGATATGGAAAATTTCACAATACAAAAATAAGGAAAACAAAGAGGGGAAGTATAAAAGAGGATTAGTAATGGAGAAGTTAAAGAAATAGAAACTGAAGTCATGGATTACCTGCAAAGTGAAGAATTTAGTATTGAAAATCTAGCTCTGGTAACATCAAAGTGTGATGGAACAGAGAAAGCGGTGGAACAGGAAGCATATGATCACTTGCCACATGTAGATACTCTGGAGCCTTCAGTAGGAAACTAGTACAACAGTTCAGTGTTCAGTTGGAGATGCACAATAAGGGAAAGAGCAGGAAACAGTGACAACTCTTGATGCAGTCAGTGCTGTGATGTGATAGGCCAGTGAGTTCCCATATGAAAGAGCAATAGAGGTGCAAGATGCAGCTGAAGACAATGTCACATACATGTTCTGAAATTTTCTGTAGAATGCCCAGAGGAAATGGAGAACAGAATGTGCCCTCCATTTTGAGGAAAATGATCAAATGGAAGAGTTGCTTGATTTAATGGAGACAGAAAGACATATTAAGATCAATGAAATAGATTACAGAAAGTAAATAAGATCCAGAATGTTAGAAGTTGGCTAAAACAAATGAACACAGTAATCAAGACCGTTAATAGAAATTCATGTGATATAACAGAAGTAAATAGGATATATTACTGTACAGCTAAATTAATAGCACATAAAGTTTTACCTCATTCATAGATAAAGGAGTCTTGCAGGACAGTAAGGGAAAGGAAGAGAAGAAATTGACTGCCATCATGGAAGTATCAAATAGAGGAAACTGTAAAGGAACTAAAACAAAAAGTGTCAGAAGAATATAGAAGAGGAAATGGATCAACAAAATACGTAGAAAGATAGACGTGTTAAAAGCAATGCACAGTATCAGAATAGACTACAACCTATTGTACACTATTGCAAATAATATACTAAAGATGTCAGCACAGGCAGAAAAACTCAGAAGATATGCAGATAAATATAATGAAGAAGTACAAAATAAGCAATTCTTTTCTGACCTAAATTTTGTTTTATAGAAAATTGGGAAATAAGGCAAAAGGAGCAGAAATACCACCACCACCAAAAAAAGAAATAGGCACATTTTGGAGAAATATGTATGAAGACCTTGTGAAGCATAACAAAGATGCTGAGTAGATAGAAGTAAAAGAAACCATAAGAAGTTCAAATGTACAGGATATGAAATGGGAGGAAGGAATGGTCAGTGAAATTGAAACAAATTAAGAAAAGCTCCTAACTAGAAAACCCCAGGCCTAGATGCAATAGCTAACTTCTGACTAAAAGTGTTAACATCTTTACACAAAGATTTAGCCCCGAGTAAGGACTATTTATGTGTGCATCCTGAACAGACACCAGCCTGGTTAATAATAGGAAAAAACTATATAGTACAAGTGTTATTGTATTTTAAACTGTTAGACAGCTTAACCTGATATTTTTTTGGTTCTTCTTCCACCCTCACCATCAGTAGTTCCTTGGTTATGAAAAGGAAAAGTATGTTTGTACCACTTTGCTGCCCTATCATTTCTGTTTTTGAGAGAGTTTGTGAGGATAAATTCAGATGTTTCTTGAAAAAATAGTAGTGTTTTATATGTTTGTATTTGTGGTTCGTATATTTGCACTGTCATTTTAAATGCTGATATATTCGTTAAATATTTACTGAGAGGTAGATTTAAACAGATTGCTTCCTGTGTTTTTTTTTTTTCTACTTTTATATCTGATGATGTCTTTATTGAAGATGAAAGCACTTGGACATTAAATTAAACTTGGTTATTCAGCTGTGATGTTTCCAGTCTGTCCTTTTCAGTTGTGGCCTGCTAGAGGAGTCTGGTGTATTTCCTTTGCCATTGTAGATTCACCTTACATTGGGAAGCCAGTGTTTCTTTGCAGATGTCCAGGCTCATGTCCATAAGATCCAGAATGAAACCTTAGAATTGTTATGGTGCAAACTGTACTAACTTTGTTGAAGGAGAGTGGGTGTTCTCTTTGGACCTTAGGACATCTGCTCTCACATAAAAGTAGTCAAGGAGTCCAGAATGTATTTGCTGTTTTTGGATTGGAGTTGATCACTGTCACTGTACAAATCTTCCATTTGACCTCTCACAGCCAAATAGTGTTCACCAAATGTTTGATGGCAGCGGTAGCTCAACTGAAACTACAGGGAGCAAAAATCTCCCTTACTTGGGCAGATAGCTTCTTGCTGCTTTGACAGCAGCAGATCTGGTAGACAAAATAGTCACTGCTGATGATGTCCAATACTCCGAACCTGACAAAATCCAGTCTGATACAACATAGTCCATTACATTTGTTGGGTGTAAAGTGGACACTATACTTTAAGCCTTTGTCCCGCTGGGGAAAATATGCACACTTCAAGCCAGATCAGCACAATATTTTACTGCGATCTGCTGCAGCTGACAACTGTCTGAATGTCTTGGGTGTTGCATCCATTTCCATTTTTATATTTCTCCATGCTTGATTGCACAAAATAGTTTACTGTGGATAGTCTAAGAACAGTGATCAGGACACCATTATTCACACTTCCATCTATTCAAACTTTCCAGGTCATGTCAAGCTAACCTGAGGTGATGCAGTATAGCCAGTTCACACACAGGCAGCCCCTTTCACATCTCACCTGTGCTAACTACTGGAAAAGGGGCTGCATCTGTTCTGAGCTAGTACAAAATGGAACAAAATACACTGACCCTTCTGACATTGCCAACATCTTGGCTGACAGGTTCAGTGCAAATTTCTCCCCCCCCCCACCACCTACAGGGCCTATTACCATTCTAGGGGATTGTGTAAGTCCAGTTATTACCGATACGTTGGTTAACAAGGCTCTATCTAAAGCTAAAAACACTGCCTCTATGGGACCAGATGGTGTCCCAGGCTGTGTCATACGCGAGCTCCAAAAGGAATTAACCCCGCATCTTAATACCCTGTTCAGTCTCAGCCTCTCCACAGGGTATGTGCCCATAGAATGGCGGACGGCAATGGTGGTCCCGCTACACAAGGGTGGGGCCACAACTGACCCTGGGAACTACCGACCAATAAGCCTGACCAGTCTGATCTGTAAAGCTATGGAGTGAATCATTATGGAACTCATAAATGGAGAGATTGGGAACCTCCAGTCGCTGGACCCCACACAGTTCGGCTTCGTCAAGGGCAGATCATGCCTCCTGAACCTGGTGGATTTCTTTGAGACAGTTACTCAGGCTATAGATAAGGGAAAGGAGGTACACACGGCTTACCTTGACCTTGCTAAAGCATTTGACACCATTCCCCATTCAGGTATTATTGATAAGCTCACCAGCCTGGGCATAAACCCTTATGTCACAAGATGGATCACAAACTGGCTCTCAGACAGATCCCATAAAGTAAGAGTAACGGGATCTATGTCCGAATCCAGACCAGTAATGAGTGGTGTGCCTCAGGGCTCTGTCCTGGGGCCCCTCCTGTTTGGCATATACTTCTCAGAAGTACAGGCAAGCACGGAAGGGCTGTGGCTGACTAAGTTTGCAGACGACTGCAAACTGGGTGCTATAATAGAGTCTCCAGCCGACATGGAGATCCTCCAGAAGGGCCTAAATGAGACTGATGCATGGTGTCAAAGCTATGGTCTCAAGCTAAATGCAAAAAAATGCATAGTAATCCCCTTTGGAAAAAACAGAGTACCCGCAAACTACAACATTGGAGGTAATCCCCTGAAATCTGAAGAAGAAATAAGGGATCTAGGTACCCAAGTAGATAGTCAGCTTTCCTTTGATAACCATGTTGCCAAAGTGGTTAGAAAATCCTTCTATGTGACCCATCTGATCACGAAAGGGTTCGCATCAAAATCTAAGGATGTAATGGTGCCCCTCTACTCTTCCCTCATTAGACCCATTATTGAGTACAATGCACCAATTGGAATGTACCTGGCTAGACATCTCCAGCAGCTGGAGAGACCACAAAGGTACCTAACCAAGAGGATTACTGGCCTCAAACAGTTGCCCTATGCAGCACGATTGAATAAGCTAAGACTGTTCTCTGCTGCATACCGCTTTCTCAGGGGCAATCTCTGTCTAATGTACAGAGCCATGTCCAACCCAGAATTGTTGAACATGCTCCACCTTAGCAAAACCAAATCTACTCGAGCTACACGCTCTAGGGATATAAACCTCAACACAACAATGAATAGAACATGCTGGAGGGATAGATTCCCTTTGCAGAGACTTCCCTTACTATGGAACAGGGTCCAGATCTACATAAGACAGAGCCCCTCACTATCACTTTTCAAGAGGAACCTTGATGAGTGGATGGGTACCAGAATGTTCACACCGGGGATCACACCAACAGCACTACTAGATAGGGGCCAAGGGTACTAGCTGCTAGTACAAGGGTCTAGGGAACTACTAAAGGGGTGGTGAATACCGCACAACGTGGCTGGGATAATATATGCCTTCGGGCAGATAGCCCAGTACCAACCTATGAATCTATCTACCCTAGTGTGGGCAGATGATCCAGGGTACCTGGTCACTACATAAATTATGTATTCATATCACTCTACTGGAAATGAGAGCCATATGACTAACACTTATTTCATGTCATAGTGTCATTTTTATGAGTAGTAGTCATGTATTCACTCAACATAGCATTAGTCTGGTACATCAATGAAAAAGGGAAGCATTTGTTTTTACTCCCTGTGCCATGAAGACATGAAAGTGTGGTAGAGGGCGTTGGAATCGAATTGATTCTTGCTGGCAGCTCATATTCCCAAGGAGACTGGCCTCTTAGATTACAAACTGAATCATTGCCTTCTCCATCTTTGAGAGTTCTGTGCACCACAGGATAACAAAGAAAGGTAATTTTGTATAAGGGCTACTCCCAGTTTGTGAATTTTGTCTCCCATGAAACAGAATGACATGATTTCCTCTTTTGAAGGCCTTCCATAAATGGGCTTATGAAGGTTGTTGTCACACAGGTGTCCAGGTGACTTTTTCTGTGCCTTCCCCTTTTCCTTTGATGTTCATCCAGAAAGCCAAAGTACCCTAGATTAAGGTGATTCTAATAGTTCCATTTTAGCCCATGCAGACCTAGTTTCTGCTTCTGTTTCTGTACTTCCAAACCACTCTTCAACTTCTGACGTGAGATATTGCTCTCTCAATCATCCGGCAAACCCCACATATATTTTTACTCCTTGAAGCTCACCATCTGGTTTCTGCAGTCCTGTTGAGAGATAACAATTCAGCATTTTTCATAGGGTAATATTTATTGTTATGTTGTCTTTGAGGCAGTCTTTCAGGAAAATTTGTGTTACTGTCATGACATCTAAGGTACTGTATCACTTATCGTAATTATTTATTTGACTCAGTATTAAGTTACTGTTAAGTTAAAGTGCACCTTTCAGCTTCTTCCAACTTTTATTCAGGGTTCCAGTGTTCTTTCTTAGCTTCCCTAAAAGTTTGCAAAGCTTTCCTGAGGGGAACGCCACAGCCCCCCATTCCACAGTGGGATTTAGGTTTTATATGTAGAATTGAAACTACCACTGTTTGAACCAGCCATTTCTGCTGACTTAACATTTCTGTCCTGTAAAACTATATTTCTAGTGCCAATTACTTTGACAAGGAGAATTTCTGAGTTACAGGCACTATCTTTCCATCTTCCCCATGGTGTATTCCGTAAAGAAAGAGTGTTACTCAGGACAAGACCCATTTATGCCTACCTAAATTAGCTGCAGAGTCAAATCTGACTCTGTCTTCAATCTCCCAGTGTTTGAGTGAGGTGAATATATCCTACATGTTATTGATGTCCACACTTACAGCTCAGGTGCTTTGTGGTAGAAAAAAAATTTCACAGAGATGGCCAACTTAGAATACAATTCTTTTACAGAGATGACAACTGTTTCTCTTCTCAATACTTTTTAAAAACGGTTAGTGAGCTTTATTGAACTAGTCCTGCTTTATTGAATTATGCTACACTAAACATGGCAAAGCTCTCTGAGCAATGCCTAAAGTTCATTTTATCAGAGCTATGTCCTCTTTATTAGCTTTCCAACATAATGATTCTGTGGATGCCACATTCATCAGTTCTTTGGTCATCTCTTAGTACCTTTTGTGGGCACTATAAGCTGGACATGATATCCAAGTCGCACTCTCTAGGGCTCCTTTGTCTGGGTATGTAGTCATGATAGTGACCACCAAAGAGGAGTCACTGTAGACTTGATCTTCCTGGTTTTCGAAGATGGAATACTACTTATCAGATATGAAAAACATGTTACATATAGTGATAGATTTGTAAATAGAAGGTCCATCTTTGGTAATATTCCCTCCTTTCTTTACTGCCTGAGGTGTGTTTGGTCACAAGTCTCTTCTCTTCTCTTCTGTCACCACTTTATTCCTCATGTTATCACTTAATACTGAAATTGGAGATTGAGAGAATAACATTGCATGATGGGAAGGATGAAGGTCTCCTAGCGTCCTGGAAAACATTTAAATTTTTCTTGGCTGAGAACTGTAGCTTATGGCATATAGTTTTACTATTTCACAAAGATGGAGCTTCTTCAAATATATCTGTTGATGTGACATGGTCGAGTCTATTTACTTCTACAATAGGAATGGTATGCAGCTGGCAGGAGCTGCATAATATCTTTAAGACTCTCTCTCCCCCAGGCTCAAAAACTCAAACTCCTTGGTGTCATTGGACTTCACCCTATCACTTTAAATGTCCTTTACTGCTTTCCAACAAGCATCAGAAAGTACTCTGTGGTTCATTACTTCTCATTTTCAAAGCTTTTGTTTGCAAATAGTTAGTCTCTTTCACATTTCTTAAGAGACTTACGTTGGGTATTTTCATTTTTTTAAATTTGTACATAATTTTCAAAGTAATGCAATTTATTTCTTAGTTTCTTTTTAGTACTGTTACGCCACTATCTTATTTTGACGTTTTCTCTATGTTTTGGCATTTTAGAAGTAAGTTATTTGTGCATTCCTACTTCTGTCATGTTGATATTTTCTAGCCATTTCAGCTTTTCTAAGTTGATGTTTTTGGAGCTATGGGTGACTGTTTTGGTATGCTGGTTGTGTTTCAAGGATGGACTTGTACTTTCTGATGCTTTGTGAATATTATGAGTGCTTTTCACAATGGAAGAAGTCTAGAGTTCTGTTGTTCCAAATGTGGACACACAATTCCTCCTGCACACACATGAACTGTGTGTTGTGTAACTAGGGCTGTAGAATTTAGATGCAGCTGGCAAGACGTGCCAGATTTGGCTCTAGGACCCTAGAGAAGAAAAAATACATTTGTAGAATTTATACACATTTTAATGCAATAATCAACACCATGCCAATATCCACCAACAAGTTGCACCCCCTTTGTCAAAGTGGTCTAGGTCAGTTATCCCAGGGTAAATTACAGGGTACCCATCCAGTCATCTGGGTTCTGTTTGAAGGGAAAATATATTGCCCTGCTTAAACTGTGGGTGCAGTATATTCCAGTGACAGAGAGGTACTATGTAATGCGTATGCTGATAAATGAGAATTAATTCTCAAAGTATTGTCTAGTGACTTTTACCATATCTTAGGACAAAAAAGGGGAGGGCTGATGACAGTGAATGCAGGAGAGCTACAGATACCTCATGCTCTGCTTCTAAAGTCTCTTTTATGTAGACATTTCTCTTCCTGTAGTCAGTGTACGACAAGGTAGTAATGTTTTTTTAGTTTATTTTCCTTAGGTTTATCCCATCTAGATGTTATGGTGGTCAAGGACTCTCTTCATAGAAAGAGTAATCCCTTTTTCTTCAGAGAAAGAGCTTTCATGATACAATTTAGACCTTCCTTGACTGTATTCCTCCAGGTCCCTCAACAATCCACTCTTTGCATGTAGACTGGGATAAGATGAAGAGGACACAGGAAAAGGCACAGAGTGAGTTAACTGGCCAGTTTTCCCCTCTGTTTTCCGTATGGCAAGAGTGTGTTTCTCTCCCTTATCTTCATCTGTTGCTCATTCCCCTGCCCCTTCCTTCACTTCAGTTAATATGGAGGTGATGAATATCCCATCAGCTACTGCTTTGGTCCTGAGTCTGACTTTGTCTTCAGCATTATTGCTTCACTCCCCTCCAGGGTTTAAATGGCACTGACCTTGGCTCCACTACTGATGCCATTGTCTGTGTCAGTCAGTTTAGCGTTTGAGTTATTAACACTGAAGTCATCCTCACTGCTAATATCAGCCTCTGCACTGAAACTTGATTGGATTACTGACTCATTTGGCTCTTGTGCCATCTCAACTGCATGTATCCTTGGTTTCATGATGTTCTGTGTCGATCACCAAGAGTACGGAGATTCTGCAAAGTCAACTTTTGCAGTTGGTACACACCCCTTTGTAGTTGACATCTGCATCTGCTCCAGCCAATGATGCTTTCCAGTCTGATGCCTTGGTCCTCTTCTCTTTGTTTCAAAGAAGCAGAGGGATGTAAAGTTGACACAGGGATAAGGAGGAGGTATCTTATTCAAATTTCTCTTCCTTGACAGTAAGATAAGGCCTCTCCAAAGGTCACCAGGAAGAGAACTTTGGATAATCTAGAAGGGAAATCTTCCTCTGTGTCTTGCAGCAATCCCAGATTTAGGGGGATTTTAGAGTTAATGCATTAAGTATGGATAACTGACCTTGTGTACCCAGAGAAACTGATGCTTCATTATGCTTTCTGCTCCCTTTGGATCCACCTTTGTTTTCTAGATTTGAGGTAAAACAGTTTCTGAAAGGCATCATTCGTATTCCATTGCATATGAAGTTGTGCCATTGCTCTGTAGACTTGTACTTGTTTTTCTGTCTACCTTTAACTTGTATCACTTCTTATGCAATCTGTCTGTTGAAACACATTTCTTTTATATACTTCTGCAAGAGTCAAGTTGTTTGTCTGCTTGCTTTTTATTTTTTTGGGGAAAAATCTTCAGATGTTAATGTAGAGGCTGGTTACTTATTTATTAGCTTAACAATATGTTTATTGAGCTGGTGGAAATTCACCTGTTGGCTTCCACCTTTAGAACAGTTACTTCTCAGACTTTTTCTACCATTCAGATTTTTAATGGTAGGCCTATTTTAAGAGTAAACAAATAATTTTTCTTGATGTGCCATAAGGGTCTGGCTGGTGGCAGTATTACTGTAGAGAGAGGGGAAGGGGTTGTTGGTGCTGGCAAGATGATATTTACTCCTTGTGGAAAATGTTGTTTGTGTGCAAAATACTGCTTGACATGTTTCAGTTACTTGCATCGTTGTTGCAATATTGCACTGGTCTTCGTTTGAGATGGGTCTAATCCTGGAGCAGTAGTGATTAATATTATAACGCTGATCTACAGCTGTACAGTTTTAGTCATATCATGGTGTGTCCGGCATTTGCTATTACCGTACGTCTCAAGTGTGCATTTGCAACATGCTGTTAAGGCCATTGTTTAGTCACTTTGGTAATCAATGGTGCAGTTCATAAAAGTATAATCCCTGACTGTCACATATTAGTTTGTGGCAGCAGATGGGATTTTATGCATTTTTGCCACACATTAAATTGCATTGTAGTGGTTTGCCTATTGCATTGTGAAACTGTATAGCCTGCAAAAGTTTCATCAGTTGAAGGTCTGTGTATCCTTGAAACCAAGAGGTAAATATATAACCATATAAACTGCACAGCAGTTATTTTATCTTTTAGACAGATTAGTTTGGAAATATTTGCTCTGTGGATTATGAAAAAATGTCAGTGTCACAGCTGACTAAAAATGCACCCAAAATTAATCTTTCCAGCCAGTGTGACCAAGGACAAGATGGTAACTATTTTGGGTGCTACTAAGCTCAAGTCCACTGAACTGGAGGACAGAAAGATCATGCAGTGGAGCAGCTTAGTCTGGTCCCTGATGACCCCAGAATGCCACTAGAACTCAAAATACTGGAATTGGTGACGGATACAATATGACGTAAAACATCTGATGAAGTGAAACTGCTCAAAATGCAAGAGAGCAAGAACAGAGCTGAAGTAGACAGGAGCAGCAGAGAGGGAATAAATGCCAGCATAAGAGAGAACTTTTTACTGTGTGTCAGAGGCTAGTGAATTGCAGGAATGAAAACCCAGGCTTGAATGCCAAGGTCAGTACTCATTTGTTTACTCAGTGTAGCGAGAGAATGACTTGTATTTCAGCATTTAAACACATGGAATATTTGGCACTGAATTATTTGTAGGCAGTGAGTGAGGTTTTTAACTCATCTGGTTTCTTGCAAAACTGTATAAGCATTAATTAAAATGGCTAATGATGACTTTGTAGACTGTATGTAAAGGTTAAAAGCTGTTTAAACCTGTACCTGAGACTTTTAAGAAAAAGTTTAAAGAGCATTTGACAAAAGGTGTTAGCGATTCCATTGCCGAAAGAAAAACTTAATTTAATAGATAGGTGAAGAGAATGTCAAAGTTACACTTTTGAAATCTTGGAGAACTTTTGATAAAGGAGTAAGCAGTTGGTACTTTGCCAGAGAACATGAGAATCTGGTTAGCAGATCAGGAATGGACCATTGTTTAGGAAATCTGCAGAAAGGGTAACTGATGTCTAGCCAGCAGGGCATGACTGCACAAGAATGGAGTGCCCTGCACTTGTCACTGGTGTAAGCGAACCTTCACACCAGGTTCCACAAGCAGAGTGGGGAAAAGGCTTGCCTGAGTACACTCATTGGTCCAGGGGTAGATTGTTTCCAGTGAAACCAAGTGCAGCATATACAGTGTAAATATCCAGAGAGACAAAGTATGAAATGTACGTCAAGTGAGGGAGCTAATGGTAACACCCCATTAATGATGGGGTAACTTGTGACTGCAGGTACTCTAGATTATCACAAGGGTCTGTACAGCATCCTTGTCAGTGGTAAAAAAAAATCATTGTTTAGAGGTATACTGTATCATATATATTTGTATATATATATATATATATATATATATATATATATATATATATATATATATAGCCTTGAGGGAGATATTGAATATTAGTTTAAAACATGTGTGGGGTCGACTTTATATTTTGGTTCACACTTGTAAACTTGGCCTTTACATAATGGGTCAGATTGTGGCATTGAAACTGTTTGAATCAGTCTTTTGTTCCACATTGTCCACCATATACCAGCTTCTTAAAGTCATCTGTTAAAGAAGGTTGTTTAAGCCAGGCAAATGTATACTTCTGTTAGTTGTGAGAGAGTGCAGGCATGGTTATGTACTTGATGAGGGATATCATAGCATTCATACTCATGTACATGCAGGTATCTCTGAGTAAGTCATCTCCTGAAAAAAATGATGCAAATTTTTCTTCTCAAAATTTTTTTTTATTTTCCAAATGCCTTTGAATGAATTGTGTAGTATTTATACATAATGATGCAAATTTTTGATTGATGGAGAATGGATCACCCAGCCTTGGTCCTTGTCATAGTCCATTAGGTCTGTTTATTACTTAATACTTGCTTGGGTCATTAAAACTAAAGTAATAGGTCTAAAGTGAATATTTAAGTGTACACCCTATGCACCATTTATACATTGGGAATAAAATCCTGTAAGAGCTGCAGATTTAAATCACTTTTGAAGTCAGGTAGTTTGTAAAACACGAGAACATGGATTGCACTCTAAAATTTGTGAGCAGCTATAGAACAAACCAGAAAATCTAAGTTATAGACATACCAACAAGTTTTGAATAAATAGCTCATTTTGAAGACAACAAATATATTAAAGTAAACAAATGGTAACACAGACTTGTCTCTTTTGAGGTTAAGGGTGAAAATAACCTTAAGCTTTGTCCCTTCTTTGCTATGTTGTACAGAGACAGTCCCTTTAGAAAACTGAAACCAGTCTGTCAGTGCATTATGAGTTGACTACTTAACCATTTAGATTAATTCTGAATCTTTATTTTACACTTTCTGCATTACAACACCGTCTGCATTCATGTACTGCAGACCACATTGGCATGATCATGAATTCAGAAAAGAATAATTTAGTGTGTTATTCATGGCCATACAAATTATTAGTAGTGGAGAATGTCCTGGCAGACCCTCACAAATAGATGAACAGAGACCTATTTCTGGATTTGTTCCTTGTGTCTGTGTGTGTTTGAAATGCACCTTTTATCACATGTATACATGTATGTAACTTGCGATTGTTTTTAGAATTGCAGCATTACTGTTTTTATTCTTATGCTTAAACCAAGTTATGGTTGTTTTTGTATTTTCATTTTTTTCACAAGCTTACAAACAAACATTTGAGTAATAGCAGCCAGACTGAGCTTGAGAATCGACTACATCAGCTGACAGAGACATTGATTCAGAAACAGACGATGCTAGAAGCCCTGGGAACAGAGAAGAGCTCCCTTGTGTTCCAGTTAGAGCGTCTTGAACAACAGTTAAAGTCTTTACAAGGTAGCAGTGCCAGTGGACCTTCAATTAATATGTCTGGAGTGGATAGTGGAGAAGGTAATGTAGAGAATACCTGATTACTTTTGTCCATTAGTTTGTTAATGTTTATATTTTAAGTTGTTGGGTTTCCATAAATAAGTAACAATGTTCGAATTTCTTAAATGTGTAACAGTAGGCATCCTCTGTTCTTCTTCTTAATTTTGTTATAACTATGTCGAATGATGTTTTTTGGATCACTGTTGAAATGTTGGCACTCAAAATGCAAAGTGCAAACAGAAGACAAAGACTGAAAATGCAGGAGAATGGCAAATATCAAACATAGCTTTTGTCCTAAAAATATCTTTTTTGCAGAGGGGTAAGCTCTCCCTGCACACCCCTGAACTTAAATATGCCAATTACAAGATTGTCATACCTCAGAGAAAAGGGAGTATTCCCAGAAATGGCAGTCATAGACTTGGTATACGTAATTATGTATTTTCAACCATTCAGTCAGCATCCTCAGACTAGCCATAGAAGATCCAACACTTCAAACTGTTATTGTTTTTTTTCTTTGTAAAGTAAATGTGCTCGAGTACATTTTTAATGCATCATCTCACCTGGTGCCCTTCACTGGAAATCGATTTGTACAAGCCTTAAGAAATTTCAAGAAATGCCTCTCAGAGAACTCATATGAAAAGAGGTGAATTTAACTTAACATTTTTGGAATGTCCTGTTCTGTTGTTCTTGGCTTGGGTGTGTATTTTGTGTGTGTGTGGTTTGTGTGTTTAATGTCTATGTTCAGGGGCACGTAGTCTTGCAGCACTATTCCATGGCATTATGTACCAGACTAAGAGAGGTACCTGCCCCACAAAAGTCCATATTTTTGCTACTGCTCACACAGTTTTGGTCTTTGCCTTATGTTTTGCATGGAAAAGTTCTGCTGTTCCATATTTAATAAGTTCAAGCTTTGAGATGTCCTTTAGTTGCCCGATTGTGAACCAGGATGCACACCAGCACTGTATCTGTTGCATGGAAAAGGAATGTTATCAGGCCCTGATATAAATGCCATAATTTCATTCCAGTCCCCAGAGAAGAATATTTGTTTTTGGCTTCACTCAGGATTGAGGTGGTGAGAGAGCCCGTAGCAGGCATTGATGAGAGGGTCCCTCATATATCATTCCAGACCAATGGCAGGGAATTAAGAGGTGGCTTTGGAGTAGAAGACAAGACGTTAGTCACACCTTCAGCAACATAAATTCTCTTGCAGAGCAGTTTCACATGCTATCAGCTTGTGAGAGGCTTGTTATGAGTGCACCTATGCTCATCTTTTTTCTTGTGTTCCATGTTTGAACAAATTAAACATGCTTGCACCTAGCCTTTATTCTTGGAACAGTCCCTTGCTCCCCCTAGCATAGTCTTGGTGAAAGTAGTCTGAACTGAGGCCTGTTCATCTCAGGTCTCCCTCTGGTCAAGTAGGGCTTGCTTTCCTGGAATGAAGAAGATAGTCTGGGTCCTTCTACATTAGCAAGAAGTGGAGGGCAGGCCTGAGCCCTGCACATTCTTAAGCTGTTTTTGATGTATATTGCAGCTTTCCTTCAAGGTTATATGAAGGCATCCTTTGGAAACATTACAAGGTACAACTGCTATGCCTTGCACATACCTCACTTGCCTCAGTGCAACCTCCAGCAGGCACCCCCCACAGTCCTACCTCCAAACATCCTTTGATCACCTTTTTCACATTTGACTCTATGCATGATAGCTACCCCTCATCAGCTCTTTGTGGAGTAGGGTTTAGCGGAAGTTATGTGTTCTTTTGTGGTTAAGGATACGTATGCTCTTAGGATTCCAAACTCTTCACCTCGAGAAAAGTGAGGACTGTTTGAACTCCCTTTTCTATGGCTACCCCCAAGTTTATACTCCTTTGAAAAACCCTCTGCCTCCTGAAATTTTCTGTGGCCTTTCCTGTGGTCTTCTTAATTTTACCAGAATCAGATAACCATGGAATACCTCGGGATCATAGGTTGCATGTTATCCTTAATCCTGATGGATCCTCTTGACAAAACTTCACATGATAATAGTGCAGTAGTACCTGTGGAGCAGTTGATGCCAGTGTGCCCCCCACACTTTAGTGTCCCATATTCCTACTGCTTTGCCTGAAGAAAGAACAGTTGCAAGAAGTGAGAATTCGAATTTGATAAAGAAAGGATTTCAGGATGGATCTTCAGTAGAATATCAGAGACAAAGGAAAAGGGGGGTACTTATACTAATTGCTAGAAGAGCGCCAATAGTGATAGAAGAGGAATAAAAGTAATGATAGATATGAGGTAGTAAGGGGCTACTTAAAAGGAGTGAGTTTTACACTAGCATGTAGTTATATTCTACCCAGAATTGCTGTTATGTAGCTTATAGGTGGAGACTGGAACTTGATTTGTAAAAGTGAGGATGTATCTGGGTGACCTACAAAAGAAATTGTAATGAAAGAGGGTAGATGTCTGAAGAAATTTATGAAAGTATGTGGTATGGGATATGTAAATTCAGTAGTAGGAATTTGGAAAGAATTTACATATTATTCCCCAGGGTGCAATAAGTCGGCTAGATTAAACAGATACTCTGATGTTGTTAATCTTCTTTCCATTCATCACTGATGGGGCTCAGAATCGAGTCGGCCTATTACCAAGCTCACGCCAGCCAAAAAAACTCTCGAGCTAAGTCTCTACCCAGAATGCCCTTCTCCCTGTTACCTCAGATCTCGTTTGCCACATAGCCGTAAAGCCACATTTCAGCCAAGCTCTCAGCTGAGTGAAATCTTTTTTGATATTTGCGTAAATGTTTTTGGATATCTTCATATTTTACTAAACCCTTAGTATTGCTAGTATCTTTTCTTCGGTCTAACCTTATTCTTTCCACTCTACCCATTGTTACCATTGGTAAACTTCAAGTACCATTGTTGGTACGGGCTTTCCCTTACCCTTGTGGTATTTCTTCAGTACCATAGCTGGTATTGTTTAGCTTAACCTGTTAGCTTTATCTTTATTCAGGTGTTTCCCTTTCTTTTCTTCATACAGTGTATTGTTATATTGGTGTTTTTCGTGTGATTTTTTTTGAATGGAGTTTACTTCATTATTGTTGGATTATACAGTTAGCTGTAGTGTCCTTTTCTGCCAAGATGTCAGATAAGAAAGATACTTCAGGCTTTAATCATTGTACTTCTTGTAAGGGCAAGTTACCTAACAGTGATTCGCATAATGACTGTGTGTACTGTATGGGAGTGGCCCACCTTTTGCTGCAGCCTCCTTGTAATATTTGTCAAAGTTTCAGCCAACGCACTCTTAATGAGCGCAAAAATAAACTCATTCTGAAAGGGTTACTTAAGTCTCCCTTCTTAGAGGCCATTTCTGCGATGGAGGTCTCAACCCCTCCTTCTAAGGACAAAAAGAGATCCCATTCTGTTCCTTCTTCACCATTGGGTGATCAGAGCAAACCTGGGAAATCTAAGGTCCCTAAGTTATCGTCGGAGCATAAAATCTGCCTCTTCGGCTCCACCTTCCTCGGCTCCAACTGTCTCAAAACCTTCAATATCGACCCCTGTTTTGGTAAACGCCCTTCTTCCAGCACCGATCATAGATCTTACTTTGCCTATTTCAACTTCGGCACCTGTAGCTACTTCAGCTGAGGGTACACCTTCAACTATGACTTCAGTTCCCATTTTGGAACCGACCATTTCAGCTCCGAGTTCCACTTCAGCACTGAACGTTGTACCGACGTCACTGTATTTGACCCCTTTGCTTCTGGTCTCAAAACTAGAGACTTCAGTGCCGGCAGACCTTGCACCATGGACCCGATGCTCTCCCTCCATAGACCCATTTCTGAGCCAAGCGTATAGCCCATTTCTCAAAAGTCCTGATTCTCCATCTGGAGTATCCAATAGATCCACCAGGAGCCTTTCGGAACATGACGTGGTGCATCTTGTGGACCAGCTGTTGGTAGCCAGGGGGATTTCCTCACTTTATAAAACCCATCCACCAGGTGGACTTGGGTTGCCTTTTCCACAGACTCTGTTCCAAAGCCTTCTGCTCTGCCATCATTCTTGGAACCCATCACCTCGGAGCCTAAGGTGCATCTCACTCTGGCTCCAGGTTTGTCCCTTTGGTCTTTGGTTCCCGCTGAACCGGTCCTTCCTCAGTCTGGGGTTTGGGGGACAGGTGCTCGGCCTAGAGTACGGTACCAACTTTCTCCTCTGTTCCCTCCTTGGCGCCGATGGCTGTGTCCGCGCCAATCCTGCTTGAAGGCTTCTGCTGTGGGGGGGGGGGGGGGGCGTCAGAGTGGGGTGTGATCCTAGTCCCGAGGTTGTCTTTCTCAGTTCCGGGCTCCAATTCCTCTTCGAGCAGGCCTGCCTTTTGCACAATGGAGAGGGCTCTTGCTTCTGGCAGCACTCCTTTGATGTCAGAACCCCAGTTTTCACCCCTGAGCTACAGCTGTCACAGACCACTCCCCCCGGGACACCGGGCAGAAAAGCCACAGGACACTCCAGTTCAGGGTACCCACTCTTCCGAGTCCTCCTCAGAGACCCCCACTGAGGAGCCCCCTCGAAAGAAGACTTGCAAGAGGAAGCACGTGGACTCGCCTGAGGAGTCCTTAACGGAAGACACGGATTACAATGATGGTAAAAGGTCCCCCACAGTCACCTGCTGATGGAGACATCCTGGAGATGTTAAAGCAGAGAGGTGACTGGAAGCCATCCAACCCTTCATCTGAGGAGTCCCGTGTTCCTGCAGGCTTTTCGTGCCTGGCCTTCTACCTCTTGGGTGATCCCACCTGCAGATGAGCTTGTCCAACTCATCGTGCAGCACGCGTGGAAGAACCTTGATTCCATTGAGGTGATCCCCTTGAGACCTGATAAAATTCTTTCCCCTCCTGTGGAGAATCTGCACTGGTCCAAAGGGTTACCAGTTGATGCTATGGTGGTGGAGGTGACCACGAAAAAGGACTTGGCTGAGGAAAGTCCTGCTGTCCACCTACCCAACAAGTGAGTCCTGGGCAGTGGACAGACTTGGGAAGCATGTTTTTGCATCAGGAACCTTTGCTGTACTCTCCCTGAATTATTTGGCAAATTTTACGAGGCTCCAGAGGGACTTGATCTCCGAGCTCTCTGGGACACTCGCAGGACAGATGTTCTTCATGTTTCACTGTTGCAGTCATTACATTTGGGTTATCTGCTTGCAGGTAGCCCTCAGTCGGCCTGATAAAGTCTTGGGTCCTGCGTCGGTTGCTGTCTCATCTTCCATGAAGTCAGGTAGGGATATAAAGCATGCAGCCGATGCCATTACGTCGGTCTTTCTTGCTGTGCAGTGCCCGAAGCAGAAGCAGTTCACAAGTGCCAGTCGGCCGACTCCTGAAAATTTCGTTTTCGAATTTCAGATCCGAAGTCTTCAACAAAGCTATGTACCCCATTGGGGAAACTTTTTCTTGCTCTAAACCGATGTCAGTAAAAATTAACAATTGTATTTCTTGTGGAAAACAAATACCTCATAAAGATTTTCATTCGTACTGCATTCCTTGCATAGGCCCAGACCACGACGTCCCTCACTGTCGGTTTTGTGCCTTATTCAAACCTCGAACTATTCGTCGTCGGTTCATTTTTGCTTCTAAATATTTTGGTACTCAGTTCAGTTATCCAGAAATGGCTTCAGTAAGCCACCTGACTACCAACATTCTGAAAAAATGCAAAGATAAATTCAGAGACAGGCCGCATAGGTCCAAAGCTGCGGACGAAGCTTCCGTTAAGCTAGTCGCCAGTTCTCCGGTAGTCAGGCGCTTTCGCAGCCCCTGATACCCACTACGTCAGATTCGCAGACCTCTACTGAGACCCATTCAGAGTCCAGTATGCCGCAAGATGCTTCGACTGTGAAACCTGCGGATGTCTCTACCTTGGATGGGTCCGGAGCCACTGTGCAGGCAACGGCTTCTGAGGGTGTATTCAGGCCTACTGACTTGCATATTAAACCAATGCCATCTTCATCTTCAAGGCCTAAATCTCGATCCACGACTAGAAAACTGACGCCCAGACTGCATGGTCAGGCCCCTATGCCTAAAAAACAAATGATAAAAATGGTGAAGACCTTATTACTCTAATCAGGGAAAGCCATCCTTCTACCTCTAAGTGACCTAGAACTGATTTTCCTTCTGATTCTTCTGATCAGGGTTCTGAAATTTCTGTTTTTTCTGATGACCAAGTGTTGCCCTTATCTACCTATGAGGATTCTGATGCAGAGGACTCCATTCCCTCTACCTCCCCTTCAGAGGATTTATCTTTTGGTGAAACTTTGCATACTCTTAGGGAGCATTTCTGCTGGGAATGCCAGGATTGCTCTGACTCCATAAAGAGGCTTAGGGAATTCTTACTCCTACCTCAACACAGGCCTTTAGCTATCCCTCCTGTACTGGACATTGTAGATGATGCCGTCTTGGAATCTAGCCTGGCCCCCTGACACTTTACCCCTGGCTCCCAGAAAACCTGACAGGTATTACAGAGTACCTGACTCTCACAAGTTCCTCTAAGAATCCTACTGCAGATCCTGAGACAATTTCACAGGGACCCAAGGGCATTAAGGGCTACTACTGCCAAAAACCCTACCCCCTCTGATAGAGATTCCAGGGCCCTGGACAGATGGGGTAAAAAGGTTTACACTTCTGCAACTTTGGCCATTAGGGCCTTAAACTGCCAGTTTCATATGTTTAAGTATCAACAGCATATTACTGGATTGCTTAAACAGAAAATGATTCCTGACTGTTCTGAAAATAAAGAATTACAGGATTTAATGCATTCTGCTGAACAAGTGGGAAAACATACTTTGCAGTGTGGTTTTGATTCATTAGAGGCATCTTGCAGGGCTGCTGTCACTGGGTCTGTACTTAGAAGGCATGCTTGGCTTAAGGAGCAAACTTTGCCAGATCATGTTAAAGCTAAATTACTGGATGCTCCCTTAAACCAAGACTGCATGATGTTCTTCGTGTTTCCCTGTTGCAGTCATTATATTTGGGTTATCTGCTTGCAGGTAGCCCTCAGTCCGCCTGATTAACAAAGTCTTGGGTCCTGCGTCTGTTCCTGTCCCTTCTTCCATGACATCAGGTCGTCAGGGGTATAAAACATGCAGCCGACGCTATTACCCCAGTCTTTCTTGCCATGCGTGCCTGAAGCAGAAGCAGTTCGCAAGTGCCAGTCGGCCAACTGAGAATCAGAACCGAAGTCTTCAACTAAAGCTAAGTACCCCGTTGGGGAAACTTTTTTTTGCTCCTTACCGATGTCAGTAAAAGTTAATAATTGATTACTTGTGGAAAGCAAATACCTCATAAAGATTTTCATTCATAATGTATTACTTGCCTAGGCCCTGACCACGACGTACCTTGCTGTCGGTTTTGTGCTTTATTTAATCAGTGCACTATCCGTCGTCAGTATATTTTCACTTCTAAATATTTTGGTTCTCGGTTTAATTATACAGAAATGTCGTTGGTTAGCCATCTGACTACCGGGATTCCGAAAAAAATGCAAAGATAAAGACAGAGACAGGCCGCCGAGGTCCAGAACTGCCGACGACGCTTCTCCTAAGCCAGTCGCCGGTACTCAGTGAGCCACTTTCGCAGCCCCTGATACCCGCTACTTCTAATTCGCTGGCCTCTACTGAGACCCATTCGGAGTCTGGTATGCCGCGAGATACTTCAACTATGGAACCCGTGGATGTCTCTACCTTGGATGGGTCTGGAGCCGCTGTGCAGGCACCGGCTTCTGAGGGTGTATTCAGGCCTGTGAACTTGCATATTAAACCGACGCCTCCTTTTTCACTTAGGCCTAAATCTCAAACCATGCTTAAAAAAATGATGCCCAGGCCACATGCTCAGGCCTCTATACCTAAAAAACAAGTGATAAGAATGGCTGAAGATCTAATAACTCTAATCAAGGGTAGCCAACCCCCCTCCCACTTCTAAGAGGCCTAGGACTGAAGTTGTTTATGAATCTTCTGACCAGGATTCTGTTTTTTCTGATGATCTGGATTTGCCCTTGTCTACTTATGAGGATTCTGATGCAGGGGACTCTGTTCCCTCTGCTTCCCCTCCAGAGGATTTTTCTTTTGGTGAAACCTTACATACTCTAGGTGTGCATTTCCACTGGGAAAGCCAGGATTTTTCTGATTCAAGAAAGAGGCTCAGGGATTTCTTACTCCTGCCTTAGCATAGGCCTTTAGCTATTCCTCCTGTATTAGACATTGGTGATGATGCTTTTTCGGAATCTAGTTTGGCCCCTGATTCCTTGCCTCCTGCTCCCAGAAAACCTGACAGATACTACAGGGTCCCTGAGTCACACAAGTTCCTTTTTAAAAATCTTATTGCAGATCCAGAGACAATTTCACAGGGGCCCAAGGGCATTAAGACTTCTACTGCTAAAAATCCTACCCCTTCTGATAGAGACTCCAGGGTGCTGGATACATGGGGCAAGAAGGTTTACACGTCTGCAACCTTGGCCATTAGGGCTTTAAACTGCCAGTTTCATATGTTAAAGTATCAGCAACATGTTATTGGATTGCTTAAACAGAAAATGATGGTGATTCCTGATTGTGTGGAAAATAAAGAATTACAGGATTTAATGCATTCTGCTGAACAGGTTGGAAAACATACTTTGTAATGTGGTTTTGATTCATTAGAGATCTCTTGCAGGGCTGCTGTTACTGGGTCTGTGCCCAGAAGGCATGCTTGGCTTAAGGAGCAATCTTTACGTGATCATGTTAAAGCTAAATTGTTGGATGCTCCCTTAAATCAGGACCGCCTGTTTGGCAACAAGGCTGATGAAGTTCTTAAAAAGATGGAAGATAAAGCTAAATCTATGCAAACTGTAAAAGATTTCTTACAAGTTCAGCCTCCTAGATTTAGTAGGCACTGGCCCTCTAAAAATTGGTCCTTTCCAGCCTCTTTCAGGTCTTCTCAAGCCAAACCCAGACACAGCAGAAACCCCAAGTTTCAGTCCCAGGGGACATACAGGACTAGGCAGTGGGGGGCCTCCACTTCCAAATCTGGGAGTAATAAGACTCCCTCCTACGGTAAACTGTCTCAATGACTTCCTTTTAAAATTTCCAGGCACTTATCAACTGACTGCCCCTTTGGGGGGAAAGATTGCTCTTCATGCAAAGAACTGAGAGCTAGTGTCTCAGGGATACAGATTTCACTTCCACACGTTGCCAACACCAAATGGGTGGCCGGACCTACCCCCCCAAATCAGTGGGCAGAGGCCCAAAAACAAGTACTTTCTCTCTTAAGCATGGGGGCTATTCAGTTGGTACCAGAAGAGGAAAAGGGACAAGGTTTCTACTCTAGACTTTTCCTGGTACCCAGAACGGACAATTCCTGGCGTCCTATCCTGGACCTGTCTGTCCTAAACACCTTTTTGGTAATCCCAAAATTCAAAGTGCTAACTCTTCATCAGCTGCTTCCCAAGCTAGGCAAAAATGCCTGGTTGGCAACACTAGATTTAAAAGAAGCCTACCTGCACATCCCAATCAGGGAATCTTGCAGAAGATACCTTCGCTTCAAAGAAGACTACACGCACTATCACTTCTTTGCACTGCCCTTTGGCTTATCTATTGCGGCCAGGGTATTCACAAAATGCCTAGCTCCAGTCATTGCATTTTGCAGGCAAAGAAATATTCAAATATATCCATACCTGGACGATTGTCTAATTCAGGCAGAAAGCCAGGACATACTATTAAATCATCTGGCATTTGCAAAGAAATTACTAACTTCTCTGGGGTACACCACAAACAAAAACAAATCACATCTAGTACCCTGCCAACAAATTGTATTCCTGGGAGCAAGCTTGAATACAACTTCCCAGATGGGCCTACCTCACGCCAGAGAAACAAGTTTGTTTGACAGCCTACTTCAAACTACTGCCGACAAAGACCCAGCTATCCACAAGGAAAATACTGCAAGCCCAGGGGTTCATGGCCTGTTGCATTCTACTAATTCCATATGCAACACTGCATATGAGGAAATTGCAATGGTATCTAAAAAGCCTATGGTGTCAACATTCTCTGGACCTAGAATCAATGATTCCTATCATCATCCCTTGTCTAAAGATAGAGTTCCTTTGGTGGGCAGAGGCCTGCCACCACAACAAGGGACTGCCATTCATTCTACCCCCTGCTGCCCAAATTCTAACAACAGACGCATCAGACTATGCACAGGGGGCTCACTTGATAGGGCAGTGCATTCAGGGCAAATGGAACCAGAGTCAAATGCACCTGCATATCAATCAGAAAGAAATGTTAGCTGTACAGAATGCTCTGACAGCCTTCAAGGACCGCATTCTTCCAGGACAATTATTGGTAAAGACGGACAACACCACTGTTATGTGGTACACAAACAAGCAGGGGGGAACCCACTCATACCCTTCCTGCAGACTAGCCATGGCTCTGTGGAACACAGCCTTGAGCTACCAAGTGCACCTACAAGCTCAATTCCTGCCAGGCAAGCTAAATACACTGGAAGACAGTCTAAGCAGAAATCTCATGGACCCACACAAGTGGAAAGTGGAAACAAAGATATTCAACATTTTGAGAAACAAATGGGGGAGCCCAGAGATAGACCTGTTTGCCTCTCCTCAGAACTACCAGTTGGACAAATTCTGCACAAGGACTCCCCACAGGCAAGCTTGGAAAGTAGATGCCCTGTCCTTCACCTGGAAAAACCTGGACCTAGAATCAATGATTCCTATCATCATCCCTTGTCTAAAGATAGAGTTCCTTTGGTGGGCAGAGGCCTGCCACCACAACAAGGGACTGCCATTCATTCTACCCCCTGCTGCCCAAATTCTAACAACAGACGCATCAGACTATGCACAGGGGGCTCACTTGATAGGGCAGTGCATTCAGGGCAAATGGAACCAGAGTCAAATGCACCTGCATATCAATCAGAAAGAAATGTTAGCTGTACAGAATGCTCTGACAGCCTTCAAGGACCACATTCTTCCAGGACAATTATTGGTAAAGACGGACAACACCACTGTTAGTGGTACACAAACAAGCAGGGGGGAACCCACTCATACCCTTCCTGCAGACTAGCCATGGCTCTGTGGAACACAGCCTTGAGCTACCAAGTGCACCTACAAGCTCAATTCCTGCCAGGCAAGCTAAATACACTGGAAGACAGTCTAAGCAGAAATCTCATGGACCCACACAAGTGGAAAGTGGAAACAAAGATATTCAACATTTTGAGAAACAAATGGGGGAGCCCAGAGATAGACCTGTTTGCCTCTCCTCAGAACTACCAGTTGGACAAATTCTGCACAAGGACTCCCCACAGGCAAGCTTGGAAAGTAGATGCCCTGTCCTTCACCTGGAAAAACCTATCAGTTTGTGCCTTTCCCCCTCTACCTCTCCTCTCCAAAGTGCTACTAAAGATCAAACAGGACAAACCAAGGATTATACTCTCTGCACCAGACTGGCCACGCCAACACTGGTACCCACTCTTGTGCAGTGTGTCACTGCTGGAACCATCGCACCTGCCTCAGATCCCTGCCCTGCCGTCGCAGCAGGAGGGCCAGATTCTGCACCCATAGCTACAAACCCTGAACCATACAGCCTGGCTAATTACCTGATCTCTCCGTTACCATCCCTCAGTAAGCAAGTGATGGATGTCATTTTAGAGACAAGGAAGCCTAGTATTAAAAAATCCTATGCTGCAAAATGGTAAAGATTCTTTTCCTGGAGCCAAACTCAGGAGATGGGCACAACAGTGCCCAATTTATCGCACATTCTTCAATACTTAACTGAGATGCTTCACAAGGGCCTTTCCTTTTCTTCCATCAAAATTCATGCCTGGGCCATTTCAGCACATTGTAATACAGAGCCCACCCCTCTTCTCTCATCCACCGTTGAAGCAATTCCTCAGTGGGGCCAAAAACTTAAGACCACTCAGGAGAGCCCCTACTCCAGCCTAGCACTTTAACTTTGTATTGGAAAAGCTCACTCTACCTCCCTTTGAGCCAGCTGCAGTTGGGCGGTGCAGTGGTTAACGTTGTCGCCTCACAGCAAGAGGTTCTCCGGTTCGATTCTCGGTTGGAGTGCCTTCTGTGTGGAGTTTGCATGTTCTCCTTGTGTTCGCGTGGGTTTCCTCCCACATTCCAAAGACATGCATCTGGAACATTCCTACCTGGGCCTCCGCTGAAAACAGGCTCTGTGGAACCTAGTCGGACTTTCCCGGTCAACAAATGTTAAATAAATAGTAAATAAATAAAAAATGCAGAGTTGAAATTTATTTCTTGGAAAACAGCCTTCCTTTTAGCCATCACTTCATCAAGAAGGGTGTCTGAATTACAGGCCCTAATAGCAGTGGAGCCTTTCATCATCTTTCATGTGGACAGGGTGCCCCTCAGTACCAATCCTTCCTTTATGCCCAAGGTGGTATCCAGTGTGGCCCTTAATCAGTCCATTCATTTGCCAACCTTCTTTTCTAATCCACAGAACAAAGGGGAATGAATACTGCACTCCTTGGATGTGCACAAACAACTTAGGTTTTGCTTGGACAGGACTAAGCCTCTCAGGAAATCTGAATAGCTGCTGGTTGCATTTGCTGCAGGGGCAGAGGGGAAGGCCATTTCAAAGCAAACCGTTTCTAAGTGGATAGGCCATTGCATTCATTTCTGCTATAAGCACCATGGAAAACCTACCCCACAGGGGATAAGACCTCATTCCACCAGGGCTGCATCTACCTCTACAGCCTTTCTCAGAGGTGTCCCTACCAGGGACATCTTAGAAGCTGCTACCTGGAGTTCTGTACATACCTTCACCAAGCATTACCATTTGCCAATTTTTTCTAAATCCAGAGCTGGCTTTGCCACTGCAGTCTTGCAGGGCCTTATAGCTGGTCCTACCCAAATGTAATGACTGCAACAGTGAAACACGAAGAACAAAGTACAGTTGTGTACACTTACCATAAATGTAGATGTTCGAGTGTATTCACTGTTGCAGTCCTGGTTACCCTCCCTCCAGCCCCCTGACTTCTATTGACTATACCTCTATTCTTGTTTAGTATTCTTAAAGCTTTCTGGTGTATTTGCTTTTGTTGGAGGTGTAACCTTGTATATAATTGCTTCCCATTATGGGGGCACCTAACATCTGGGGCAAGAAAAACTGATGTAATGGCGTCGGCTGCATGCTTTATACCCCTGACTACCTGACGTCATGGAAGATGAGACAGCAACCAACAGGACCCAAGACTTTGATAATCAGGCCAACTGAGGGTTACCTGCAAGCAGATAACCCAAATGTAATGACTGCAACAGTGAATACACTCAAACATCTACATTTATGGTAAGTGTACACAACTGTACTTTGTCTGATGAGGTCAGTGACAAAGTGGCCTCGCAGCTGGCAACCCTGGAATCGATATCCAAATCTTCCATGAGGTTGCTCTCACACAGGACCAAAGGGGCAGCTAGAGCAGCGGGCTCAGGCATTGTTATGAGGCGTCATGCCTGGATGCGCATGTGTGACCTTGTGGACCCCTTTCATTCTTCCTTTCTGAATGCTCCCATTGAAGCTTCATCCCTCTTTGGCTCCAAAGTGAAGAACACGCTAACCAGGTGCGAGCAAGATGGAAAAACCCCATCTGCCATAGGCCTATGGTTTTCCAACCCCCAACGTAGCTTCTCCAGGAATCAGAGGAGTGGGAAAATGTGGCATAAGAAATCTCAGGGTCCTTTCTGTGTTGCACGTGGTGATGATACTCCCAGAGGCAGAGGGAGTAACAATTCTGGAAGACTCCCCCTATAGAGGCAAAGGGGGTCCTCGCAACCAAGGCTCCAAGGACTCCTTCTCTAGACAGCCTTATCAGCGCTCCTGAGGAGCGGCCCGATTCCTTACCTCTGGAAGTAGTCGGGGGTTGTTTCTCTCTGCCCCAAGCTGCCTGGCACTCTATCACCACCGATCGTTGGGTGCAGAATGTTTTCACCAGAGGTTACACCATTCCCCTTTCTTATCAGCCAAAATTTCCAAGAAAACTTTCTGACGTTCCACCCAGTCACGGGGAAGAAGCATTTTCAGAGATTATAACGCTGTCTCAGAGTCATCCAACCAGTCCCACCAGACCAGCAGGGATCCAGATTTTACTTGAGATTCTTTTTGTTGCCAAAAAAGCCAGGGGACTGGAGACCCAATTTGGATCTCAGCAACTTAAACATGTCTGTCACCCACACCAAATTCTGGATGGTCACGGTTCAGTCCAGCCTTCCCTTTTTAAGAGAAGGTGATTGGATGTGCTCTGTAGATCTCTGGGATGCGTATTACCACATCAAGATGGACAAATGCTCCTGGAGTCTGCTTCGCTTCCGGCTAGGAACCAGTCAGTACCAATTCCGTTCCCTGCCGTTCGGTCTCTCTACAGCCCCCAGAGTGTTCACAGAATGCATGGTAGTGGTAACAACTCATGTGAGACTAAAAGGATTCTGGGTGTTTCCATATCTAGACAACTGGCTCCTTACCGCCCCCACCAAGCATCTTCTGGTAACTGCGCTACAACATACTCTCTCTCTGGCAAAATTATTGGGAATAACTATACATTGGGAGAAATCAAATCTTATCCCTACACAACAAATAGAGTTCATTGGAGCAGTGTTCAATACTCAGTCCTGTCTGGTATCACTCCTTCACAGACTCCATCAGTTGAGGCTTCAAATCGGAGTGATTCTTTCTCAGACGTCAGCCTCTGCAAGAGAAGTTCTCCAAGCCCTAGGTTCTATGGCTGTGTCAATTCCAATAGTGCCTCTAGCGAAGCTACATATGCAAATTCTGCAATGGCTCCTTCTGTGTCAGTGGTTCTCAAACTGTCATCCCCTGGATTACAAGATTTGAATAACCAACTCCTGCAAGCAGGACCTGCTTTTGTGGATGAGGCCAGGCAGAGATCTTTGGAGCCTCCCATTTCAACCATCCCGACCCACAGCTATTGTGACCACAGATGCTTCCCTGATTGGGTGGGGGGGCCATTTCCAGGGAAAGACTGTCCAAGGCACATGGTCCACCTTAGAGGCCCACCTGCATATCAGTGGTCTAGAACTGAGAACTGTGCTGTTAGCGTTGCAGGCATTCAATTTGGCTCTCCCCTCCAGGACAGTTGCAGTTCAATCAGACAATATGTCAGTGGTCTGGTACATCAACTAGCAAGGAGGAACCAAGTCCTACCCCCTGTGTCGAGAAGCCATGAGAATTTGGCAGTTGGCGATAGCTTCCAAACGCTTTCTGATTGCAACGTATATCTCTGGGAGCTCCAACATGATTGTGGACAAACTGAGCAGATGCATTCTCATACCCCACGAGTGGTCCCGCAACCCCGAGGTGGCGTCTGTAATCTTCAGCCACTGGGGCCAGCCTTGCTGTGATCTTTTCGCCTCCCCATCAAACACCAAGTGCAGCAGCTACTTCGCCCTACTTCCCCAGGAGGGGGAGTCACCAAGGGATGCTTTGGTCCACAATTGGCTCACGGGACTTCTCTACGCCCATCCTCCCATTCCTTTGATCTCACAATTTCTAAAGAAAGCTCTTCAGTTGAGATGCAAGGTGATCCTTATAGCCCCATTCTGGCCTCGGCAAGTTTGGTTCTTCTTTCTTCGGCCACACCTAGTATACCCGCCATGGATTCTGGACCCTCTACCAGATCTGATCACTCGCCCCCAAGGGTTGAGTTACCCGAACCTGTCCACTCTCTAGCTGACAGCTTGGTTTCTCCACTTCCGCTAGTGGGCAGGCTAATATCTCCTCACCTGTTCGAGACATCATTCTGGCCTCTGAGAAACCATCCACCAGAAGACTGTATCAGGATAAATGGAAAAGGTTTTCCATTTGGTCCAAGGATAACATGCTAGACCCGTATTCGACTCCAGTTACTGCAGTGCTTCATTGCTTGGCTAAGTTTTTTGATTACGGAGCCTCTGCATCTACAGTACGAGTACATCTAGTGGCAATTTCCAACTTCCATAATGGTATAGATGGCACCCCTCATCTCTTTACACCTCTCTAAGGCTTTCCTCAAAGGGACCTCTCATCTCAGGCCTCCACTCAGCCCGTAGAACCATGGAGCCTTACGTTAGTCCTCCAGTCTTTGACTCAAAAGCCCTTTGAGCCTGTGGCTGTGTGACCTAAAGGTTTTGTCTTGGAAATCTTTGTTCCTGGTAGCTAGTACCTCTGCCAGAAGAGTTTTGGAGCTTCAGGCATTAGGTTCATAGGTTCGTACTAGGCTATCTGCCCTAAGGCATTTATAAGCCTAGCCAGAGTGTATGTGGCTTACACCACACCTTAGGATGAGAATACTACGCCCTTTTAGGGTTTAGTTTACTATGCCTCTGTCTAGTAGTGACACTCGTCGAGATTTCTCTTGAATAGAGTCAGTGAGGGGCTCTGTCTAACATGGACTGGGATTCTGTTCCAGAGTGTAGGGAGCCTCTGGGTTATGAATATGTTCCTCCAGCACGTCCTGTTTATTTCTGTGTTGAGGTTTAAGTCACTTGTTCTCGTGGCTCTGATGGATTTGGATTTTCTGAGGTGGAGCATGTCCATTAATTCAGGATTGGACATGGCCTTGTACGTCAGGCACAGATCACCTCTGAGTAGGCGGTATGCGATTGAATAGAGCTGGAGTTTTTTCAGTCGGGTAGCATATGACATATGTTTAAGACCCTTTATCCTCTTGGTGAGGAACTTTTGGGGTCTTTCCAACTGCTGCAGGTGTCGGGTGAGATGCATCCCAAATGGGGCATTGTACTCAATCATTGGCCTGATAAGAGAAGAGTACAGGGGCACAATGACCTCTCTTGATCTAGATGTGAAACCCTTCATGATAAGGTGGGCAATATAGAAGGTCTTCCTAACCACTTTGGCAGTGTGAGTGTCAAATGAGAGGTTACTGTCAACCTGGGTCCCTAGGTCCCTGATTACCTCTTCCGTACTTAATGGATTACCGCCTATGTGGTAATTTGTCGGTACCTTGTTTTTCCCAAAGGGTATGACTATACACTTTTTGGCGTTCAGCTTAAGGCCATGGCTCTGGCACCAATTATCCATTTCTATGAGGCCTCTCTGAAGGATGTTTGTGTCTGCTGGAGTATCAATTATGGCGCCCAGTTTGCAGTCATCTGCGAACTTTGTCAGCCGCAATCCTCCTATGTTTGCCTGTACCTCGGAAAAATAAATGCCGAACAAGAGGGGTCCCAGGACTGAGCCCTGTGGGACACCGCTTGTGACTGGCTTAGAGTCTGACATAGCTCCAGCAACTCTGACCCTGTGGGTTCTGTCCTTGAGCCAGTTTGCAACCCATCTTGTGACATATGGGTTTACATTTAAGCTGGTGAGTTTGTCTATGATGCCTGAGTGGGGTATTGTGTCAAAGGCTTTTGCAAGGTCAAGGTAGGCTGTGTGAACTGCCTTACCCTCATCAATGGCCTTAGTGACTGTTTCAAAAAAGTTGACCAAGTTCAAAAGGCAGGATCTGCCCTTGACAAAGCCAAATTGGGTAGGATCCAATGTCTGTAGGTCCCCAATGTCTTTGTTTATGAGTTCCATAATGATCCTCTCCATAGCTTTGCAGACCAGGCTCGTCAAGGTTATGGGGCGGTAATTTCCAGGGTCCATAGAAGCACCGCCTTTGTGAAGTGGGACCACTGTTGCCGTACGCCACTCTTTGGGTACGTATCCTGTAGTAAGGCTAAGATTAAACAGCAGCCTTATGCGTGGGTTTAGTTCCTCTTGGAGTTCATGTAGCACACAGCCCGGGACACCATCCGGTCCCATTGATGCTGTGTTTTTAGATTTAGAGAGGGCTCTCACCTGGGCATCTGAGATGTTAGGGAGGCTACACTCTGCTGGGATAGTTATTTCTCCTTTTGGGGGGGGGGGGGGGAGGAGAAATTTGCACTGAACCTGTCTGCCAGAATGTTGGCAATGTCAGTGGGTTCAGTGTATTTTGTGTCATTTTGGACTAACTCTGAGCATATCTGGGAGTTTCCACCCAGGTTTCTAACATAGCTAAAGAAGGCCTTGTGATTGTCTTTTGTGTCATTTTTCTCTCAAAGTTGGCCTTGGATGATTTTATGAGTGATCGTAGTTTTTTGCTAGTACTGATCAGAGACGCCTTCCCTTTTAGGGATTTTGCTCTGTCATGTAGTAGCTTCCTCCTCCTGTTGTAAAGTTTGTTTATGGCTGGGGTCCACCAGACCGGGCGCCTGCCTTTGGGGGAGTGGGTCTTGGTTTTATTTGGGATTGCATGATCCATGCATTCTTGAAGGTGCCCATAGAAGGCATTTGCAAAGGATTCAGCAGTGTGGGTTGTGGTTTCCACTGGCCCAGGGGCCTTGAAGGATACCACTTCAGTCTTAAGAAGTGTGAAGTTTGCTTTTGAGAAGTTCTTCACTGTGGTCTTTTGTGCAGGGGGTGGGGGCGGGATGTGGATTTCCAGTGAGATTAATTTATGGTCTGATCTTACGAAGGAGGGATATACTTCCGGTATGGAGCATTTTGTGTATCAAGAGGCCCTATCTGGTTTTTCATAAAGACAGTGTGTCACTTTGGACTAACCCATCCTTTCTTCCCAAAGTTTTCTGAATTCTCTATAAACCAGTCCATTGATCTACCAGTGCTTTTTCCGAATTTTGCCAATAGAGGAGAGTATTGTCTTCACACCTTAGACGTACATAGACAATTAAGATTTTACCTAGGCAGGACCAAACCTATCCGTAAATCTGGACAGGTTTTCATCTCCTTTTCGGGACCCAAAATGGGAGAAGCTGCTTCTAAGGTTACATTGTCAAGATGGCTAAGGGACTGCATTCGTGTCATCTATTCCTTCCATAATGAATCCATACCAAAAGTTAAAGCCCACTCTACTATCACTCTACTATATCTATGGCAACTTCTATAGCATTCCATTCTAGGACTACCATGGATGACATATGTGCAGCAGCTACTTGGGCTAAGCCTCATACCTTTATCAATCATTACAAACTGGACCTAGTCTCTAGGGGGAGAGCTGTCTTCGGCTCAGTGGTACTCAGGAATGTTCTTCCATAAGGGCCACCCATGGACCTCAAGGTAGCTTGGGATTCTGTCCCATCAGTGATGAATGGAAAGAAGATTAACAACATCAGATAAAGAAGTTATGTCTTACCATAACGTTCCATCTGTGTTGTTCATCTTCTTTCATTCATCACTTCCCACCCTCCTTCCCCCTCCAAAGGCTACTGGGGGATGCCTTAGGTCTAAGTGGTGCACTAGGGTACTTGCGTAGAACTGGCCTCGGCTTTACTTCCTTTCTTAACAAACTCGATCTGAGGTAACAGGGAGAATGGCATTCTGGGTAGATACTTAGCTCGAGAGTTTTTTTGGCTGGTGCGAGCTTGATAATAGGCCGACTTGGTTCCGAGGGCTCGGAACCGAACCCATCAGTGATGAATGAAAGAAGATGAATAACACAGATGGAAGTAAATGGTATTCAGTGGAAGTTTGGAAGCTAAGAGGAAAGAAAGTGACAAAGATGTGGAAGGTTTTGTTTAACAGTATTTTAAAAGGGGGGAAGCACTAACATCCTGGAACAAAGCTGTAAGCTGCGGTGGCTGTAATATCTGAAGATGGGAAATACCTATCAGACCCAGCTTAATGTAGGTCCATTTCATTTTTAAACCATGATTATAAAATGTTTTTTGTTATATTAGCCAATAGAATGGCAAAGGTATTGCCAAAATTGATAGTTATGGATCAGTATGCTTTTGAGGAGGGGAGGAAGAAACAGCATTTATAGAAACATGATTATCCAGGCATTAGCATAAGATGAGAAAGTACCGCTGTTAGTGACTCTTGATGCAGAGAAAGCATTCAGCAGAGTAAGGTGGGATTTTAGAAATAAAGCAATGGAAGCATGTGCATTCTCTGGTACAGTAATACTGTTAGGAGGATATATAAGAATTGGAGGCAAAATTTAAAGTGATAAGTTGTGTCTGAACAGAGGAACCAGGCAGGGGTGTCCTCTTTCTCCTTCATTATTTGCATCATTTTAGAGCCATTGGCAAAGAAATAAAGGACTCAGAAATTCAAGGATATAATTGATATGGTAATGAAGAAAAATTGGCTTTATTTGCAAATTGTATTTTGCATGCGTTAAAACCAGAAAGGGATATTTTAGTGTTGTGGAACATTCTGAGACAGTTTCAAGTTTTTTCAGGATATGAAATTAATGCAGACAAAATAAAGGCAACACATGCATTGGTTCAGCAATACCCATCTTTATTGGGAAATAATAACATGAAGTATTTAGGAATATGGGTTAAAAAGGATCCTATAAGGCAGCTAAGGATATGTGGGAAGAGAATGAACAAAAGATAATACCAAAACTGAGAGACTGGAAGCTCATGTTTAATTATTTATTTTGATTTATTTAACATTTGTTAACCAGGAAATTCCGACTTGGAACGAGCCAATTTTCAGAGGAGGCCTGGGGAGAAACACTTCAGATATATGTCTGTGTAACGTGGTTGGAAACTGGAGCACCCTGAGAAAACCCACGCGAATGCAGGAAGGGCATGCAGACTCCGCACAGAAAGCACCTAGCCGAGAATCAAGCCGAACATCTTGCTGTGAGGTGACGATCCAAACTGCTGCACCACATCTTGTTGTGAGGTGACGATCCAAACTGCTGCACCACTGCACCGTCCATATAGAAAAGGTTAATATTGGCGGCTCAAGATAGTAGGCTGCGTACACATTAGTTATAAAGTCCATTAAACATGTGGGAGAAACAGACAGATGTAGGTTTTGTAATACCGAATTGGAAACAGTTGCATACCTCCTTGCTGGTTGCGACATTCTAATGGCAGAAGGACTGTATACTGAAAGGCATGATAATGTGGCAAGACTGTTGCACTGGGGATTGTGCAAACATTATGGTATTGAAGTGGCTGAAAAACACTGGAAACATGAGCCACGTAGCATCATAGAAAATGAAGGAAGTCTACATCACATGGGATCATCCATTACCAACAGTTCAAAAGATAGATGCTAGAAAACCGGATATAGTGGTCCAAGAAAAAAAGACAAAAGCAGCATTGCTCATTGAAATTGCCACACCCAGTAACTACAGTGTTCTGTGTACAGAGAGACACAAAGTCATAAAAATATCAGGATTTGCAAGCAGAAACTAGAGCAATGTGGAGGAAAAATACTCAAATAGTTCCATAAGACCTGTGGGAGCAACAGGTCTTATAAAAGAGTCTACAGTCATATTTAGACATGCTACCAATACATGTAACTTTGTATGAATTGCAGGAGGAGTCATTACTGGGCACATTGCGGGTGCTGCGAAGAGCACTTTTGGCTGACATCAGAGAGTAAACAATATCAATTTCATGAACTTTAATCATACTTTGACTTAGGAATGGTGTCCAATCCCGTCATGGCATTCGAAACCCAAAAGGTTTGGAGAAATTAAAAAAGGTCAGCAAGATACAAGTAAAGTGCTTTGAATCCTTTTAGTTTCTTGTACAGGTAAGCCATATTTTTATCAACCAGAGGAGAAGTTGTAGACAGTAATTAATAAAGAGTTGGAAGGATTTGGGAGGGACTAAGTTAATCCTTCCAGTAGAACAAGGTGGATGTTCATCGTGCATACAGCTGCAGTCATAACAGATGGGTTATCCTGCCGTCAGGCGGGTCCTCGGTCGGCCGAATTCCAAAGTCTAGGTCCGGCGTCGGTTGTCGTCGCTTCTTCCCTGACGTCAGTGCGGCAGGGGTATAAAAGAGCCAGCCGACTCCATCTTCTTCAGTCTTTCTTGCCGCGCGGTGCCCGAAGCAGAAGCAGTTTGCAAGTGCCGGTCGGTCAGCTCCTGAGATTTACGAAAATATTTCAGCCGAAGTCTTCTTGAAAGCTAAGTACCCCGTTGGGGAAACTTTTCTTGCCTCAGACCGATGTCAGACAAAGTTAATAATTGCATTTCATGTGGGAAGCAAATACCGCATAAGGATTTCCACTCTTTCTGTATTCTTTGCTTAGGCCCAGACCACGACGTCTCGGCCTGCTGTTTTTGTGCTAGATTCAACAAACGCACTATTAAGCATCGGGCGGAGTTCGCCCTTCACTATTTTGGTAAAAAATTTAATTATATTATGTCGTCAGATACTCCGACTCCAGTTTTGAGTAAAAGACGCAAAGATAAAGACCGACATACGAGGTCTGCGACTTCTGCTGACACCACGCTAAGACTGACTACTGGTTCTCCGGTTCTCAGCAAGGCACCTACGCAGCCCCTGAGTACCGATGACATTTCATTACCAGTGTCTTCAGTACCCGAGGTCGCAGGCTCCTTGGTCCCCATTCCAACTACAGATACCGATGCCACTCTTGGCGGGGAAACTCAAAGTTTAGACAGGCCTGCCATTTCTCAAGGTGTCTTCAGGCCTTCCTCCTTCTCTATTAAAGCTTTCACAAAATCTAAAGCAGCCATGAAAACTAAAAAACAGGGACCTCAGACCCCCTCTCAAGGCCCCATGCCTAAAAAACAGATGCTCAAAATGGCTGAGGATTTGATTACTCTTATCAGGGGGTTCTAAACCCCCCTCGGACAAAAGGCCCAGATTAGAGGAAGACTACCCTTCCTCAGATCAAGCCTCTATTACCTCTGAACATTCTGAGGACCAGGACTATACCTATTCTCCTTTTGAAGACTTTGATGCAGAGGAGTCTATTCCCTCGGTCTCCCCCCCTGAGGACTACTCTTTTGGGGAAACCCTGCATACTTTGAGGGAACATTTTCACTGGGAAGGCCAAGATTACTCAGATTCCAAGAAAAGGCTCAGGGATTTTCTCTTGCTCCCCCAGCATAGGCCCCTGGCTATCCCTCCTGTTTTAGATATATTCGATGATGTGTACACAGAAGCCAGCCTCAACCCAGATTCTTTACCTCCAGCTCCTGTTAAACCAGACAGGTATTACCGGGTTCCTGATTCACACCAGTTCCTATACAAAAGCCATACTGCTGACCCAGAAACTATTTCACAGGGTCCCAAGGGAATTAAGGCCTCTACTGCTAAAAACCCATTACCTTCAGAGAGAGATTCCAGAGCTTTAGAAAGGTAGGGGAAAAAGGTGTATACCTCGGCCACTTTAACCATGAGGGCATTAAACTATCAGTTTCATATGTTAAAGTATCAACAGTTTTTGTTATCTCAGTTGAAAAGCAAAATGACACAATCAGAACAACCAGATTTAAAAGAGTTGCAGGATTTGTTGCATGGTGCAGAGCAAGTGGGTAAACATACCTTGCAGTGTGGTTTTGATGCTTTAGAGGCCTCATGTAGAGCTGCTGTTACAGGGTCTGTCATACGTAGACATGCTTGGCTCAAAGAGCAAGCCTTACCAGATCATGTCAAAGCTAAATTACTAGATGCACCTCTTCAAAAAGATGTATTGTTTGATGTTAAAGCTGAGGAGGTACTAAAGAAAATGGAGGAAAAAGCGAGATCAATGCAAACAGTGAAAGATTTCCTGCAGGTACAACCTCCACGTTTCAGCAGAAACTGGCCTTCAAAAAATTGGTCCTTTCCAGCCACGGACAGACCTCAAAGAGGCAGATACAGATGCCCGAGGGGTAGAGGGCAATCTCAAGGATCATTCAGAGCCAGACAATGGCAAGCACCAACCCCAAGAGGTGGAGAAGATAGATCACAGTCATTCAGAAAGCAGACTCAATGACTTCCCCCTTTACCTGCCAAGCAAAGCTTTAATGGCAGCACCTTTGGGCGGAAAACTGGCATTATTCTCAAAAAAATTGGCATATTGTCACAAAAGACAAATGGATTGTGAACATTATAGACAGAGGCTACAGATTCCACTTTCACACCCTTCCAAAGATGAGAGGCATGCCAAACCTGCCACAAAATCAAAGGGCAGTGGCACAAAAACAAATTTCAGCTCTCATGGACATGAAAGCTATTCAAGAGGTACCTGCAAAAGAACAAGGTCAAGGGTTTTATTCCAGACTATTCCTGGTACCAAGGAAATACAAAGATTGGAGACCTATTTTAGACCTATCCATCCTAAACACATATTTACAGGTACCAAAATTCAAGATGCTCACACTACAGCAGCTTCTTCCCATGCTGGGCAAAGAGTCTTGGCTGGTAACGTTGGACCTCAAGGAGGCATACCTGCATGTCCCTATCAGACAAGATTGCAGAAGATACCTCAGATTTCTTGCAGGTTCAACCCATTATCAATTCTCTGCATTGCCCTTTGGCTTATCTACTGCGCCCAGAATGTTTATGAAATGCCTGGCATCAGTAATTGCCTTCTGCAGACTTCAAGGAATACAAATATACCCATATCTGGACGACTGCCTGATCCAAGCGGACAGCAAGGACATACTTCTGAAACACCTGGCGTTTGTAATAAAACTGTTGAACTTTCTGGGATACACAGTCAACAAAAAGAAATCAAAACTAATACCCTCTCAAAAAATAATTTTCCTGGGTGCCAGCTTGAATACAACCACCCAGATGGCCTACCTCACGCCAGACAAACAGGGGCAACTATCTCAATACTTCAGCAAAATGGCAACCATCACCAGGCTGACTGCAAGGAAAGTCCTGCAGGCTCTGGGATTCATGGCATCTTGCATCCTTCTGATCCCATGTGCAAAGCTGCATATGAGGAAACTTCAATGGTACCTAAAAAACTTATGGTCTCAACACAGCCACAGTCTGGAAACAATTATACCACTCATTCCATGTCTTCAAAAGGAATTTCTGTGGTGGGCTCAAGCATGCCAAAGAAACATAGGTCTCCCTTTCTGCGTACCTCAAGCAACTCAAATCGTCACAACAGACGCCTCGGACAACGCCTGGGGGGCACACATGACAGATCAGTGCATTCAGGGAAAATGGTACCAAAAAGAGAAGCACCTACACATCAACCAAAAGGAAATGCTAGCAGTGCAAAATGCTATTATGGCCTTCAAAGACCTACTGCATCCAGGCCAGCTATTGATAAGGACAGATAACACCACAGTCATGTGGTACATAAACACTCAGGGGGGAACTCATTCATACCCCCTGTGCAGACTAGCCATGACCCTATGGAACACAGCTCTGGAATTGCAAATCCAACTTCAGGCACAATTCCTGCCAGGAAAGGAAAACACACTGGCAGACAGCCTAAGCAGAAATATGACAGATCCACACGAATGGAAGTTGCATCCTCAAGTTTTCGCAAAGATAACTCAGGCATGGGGACAGCCAGACATAGATCTCTCTGCTACCCACAGAAATTACCAATTGAAAAAATTTTGCTCAAGGACCTATCATCCACAGGCCTGGAAAGTGGATGCACTTTCTTTCAATTGGACAATGTTGACAGTCTATGCCTTTCCGCCTCTTCCTCTGCTGCCCAAAGTTCTATTAAAAGCCAGAGCAGAGAGGCCGAAAATGATTCTCATTGCTCCAGATTGGCCAAGACAACACTGGTATCCGCTCCTGAAGAGCCTGACACATTCCCCACCATGGATCCTACCTCTAGTGCCTCTTCTGTTGTCCCAGCACAACTTCAAAACTCTTCACAGCCAGCTCAAAACCCTAAGTCTAGCTGCATGGAGAATCCCTTGATTTCCCAACAGACCCTCCTCTCCAAGGAGGTGCAGGATGTCATCTTGGAGGCCAGAAGACCTTCTACTAGAAAAGCCTACTCCGCCAAATGGAAACGATTTTGTGCCTGGAATCAGAAAAAGGGCCAGAATCCTTGGGTAATAAATTTACCTCAAATTTTCCAGTACCTAGCTGAGATGTTAAACAGTGGACTTTCCTTCTCCTCCATCAAAATCCACGCTTCAGCCATTTCTGCACAATACAACACAGATCCTCCTTTATTCTCTCATCCTCTCTTAAGACAGTTCCTCAGAGGGGCAAAGAATATAAAACCCCCAAGGAAACCACCAGTCCCTGCTTGGGACCTCAACTTCATATTAGAAAAGCTGACCCTTCCTCCATTTGAGCCAGCTGCTTCAACAGAACTACAATACTTGTCATGGAAAACAGCCTTCCTTCTGGCTATCACCTCAGCACGCAGGGTTTCGGAACTACAGGCCCTCATGGCTGCGCAATCTTTCATCATTTTCCATCAGGACAGAGTTTCCTTACGAACCAACCCTACCTTTATGCCAAAGGTAGTATCCAGTGTAGCCTTGAATCAGACTATCCACTTTACCTACCTTTTATCCTAACCCACAAAACAAAGGGGAAAGACTACTGCATTCCTTGGACATTCACAGACAACTTCGTTATTATTTGGACAGGACAAAGCCATTCAGGAAATCCGAGCAACTCTTTGTGTCCTATGCTACAGGTGCTCAAGGAAAGGCTATCTCCAAACAGACAATCTCAAAATGGATAGCTCACTGCATACGCTTTTGTTACTCATTTCATGGAAAAGCTGTGCCTTCAAACATCAGATCCCACTCCACAAGGGCCACAGCTACCTCTGCAGCTTTCCTCAGGGGGGTTCCTACCAAGGACATTTTGGAAGCAGCCACTTGGAGTTCAGTGCACACTTTCTCCAAACACTATCACCTTCCACTTTACTCTAAATCTAGAGCGAGATTTGTCACAGCTGTCTTGCAGGGCATCCTTGCTCCTCCTAGTTCCACTTAGTGCCTGCCACACCTACTTAGCTTTGGGATTCTTCACATCTGTTATGACTGCAGCTGTATGCACGATGAACATAGTACAGTTTTGTACCTACCATAAATGTAGATGTTCGAGTGCTCATACAGCTGCAGTCCAGGATGTTCATCGTGCATACAGCTGCAGTCATAAGAGATGAGTTCTCCTGCCGTCAGGCGGGTCCTCGGTCGGCCGAATTCCAAAGTCTAGGTCCGGCGTCGGTTGTCGTCGCTTCTTCCCTGACGTCAGTGCGACAGGGGTATAAAGGAACCAGCCGACGCCATTTTCTCCAGTCTTTCTTGCTGCGCGGTGCCCGAAGCAGAAGCAGTTTGCAAGTGCCGGTCGGCCAGCTCCTGAGATTATGAAAATTTGGAAACCGAAGTCTTCTTAAAAGCTAAGTACCCCGTTGGGGAAACTTTTCTTGCCTCAGACCGATGTCAGACAAAGTTAATAATTGTATTTCTTGTGGGAAGCAAATACCGCATAAGGATTTCCATTCCCTCTGTATACCTTGTTTAGGCCCAGACCACGACGTCTCGGTCTGTCGCTTTTGTGCTACATTCAACAAACGCACTATTAAGCGTCGGGCGGAGTTCGCCCAGCATTATTTTGGGAAAGCATTTAACTATACTATGTTGTCGGATACTCCAACTCCGGTTTTGTCTAAAAAACGCAGAGACAAGGACCGACACACGAGGTCCGCGGCCTCTACCGACACCACGCCAAAGCCGACTACACGTGGTCTGGTTCTCAGCGAGGTGCCTATGCAGCCCCTGACTACCGATGACATTTCTTTGACGGTGTCTCCTGTGCCCGAGGTCGGAGGCTCCTCGGCCCGCACCCTGACTACAGATACCGAAGCCACTCTTGGTGTTGAAACTCAGAATGTGGACAGGTCCACCTCCACTCAAGGTGTCTACAGACCTTCCTCTTCTTTCTCCATCAAGGCTTTCACAAAGTTTAAAGCAACCATGCACTCTAAGAGACCAGCTACACAGGGCCCGTCTCCAGGCCCCATGCCTAAGAAACAGATGCTTAAAATGGCTGAGGATTTAATTACTCTTATCAGAGGTTCTCAGCCCCCTCCGGACAAAAGGCCTAGAGTGGAGGAAGATTCCCCTTCCTCTGATCAGGGCTCCATTATTTCAGAGCACTCTGATGATCAGGAACTTTCTTACTCCCCTTTTGAAGACTCTGATGCGGAGGAGTCCATCCCTTCTGTATCCCCCTCGAGGATTACTCATTTGGGGAAACTTTGCATACCTTAAGGGAAAACTTCCACTGGGAAGGCCAGGATTATTCAGATTCCAAGAAAAGGCTCAGGGAATTTCTCTTGCTTCCTCAGCACAGGCCTCTGGCTATACCTCCTGTCTTGGACATCCTAGATGATGTTTACTCTGAGGCCTGCCTTAACCCGGACTCTCTACCTCCAGCTCCAGTTAAGCCTGACAGGTACTACAGGGTCCCTGACTCACACCAATTTCTATACAAAAGCCATGCTGCTGACCCAGAAACCATCTCACAGGGCCCCAAGGGAGTTAAGGCCTCCATTGCTAAAAATCCATTGCCTTCCGAGAGATTCCAGATCCTTAGAAAGGTGGGGAAAAAAGGTATATACCTCGGCTACCTTATCCATGAGGGCCTTAAACTGTCAGTTTTATATGCTTAAATACCAACAGTTTTTGTTATCACAATTGAAAAGTAAAATGTCACAACCTGAACAACCAGACTTGAAGGAGTTGCAGGATTTGATGCATAGTGCAGAACAAGTGGGTAAGCATACCTTACAATGTGGCTTTGATGCTCTAGAGGCCTCATGTAGAGCTGCTGTTACAGGATCAGTCATACGTAGGCATGCCTGGCTCAAGGAACAAGCCTTGCCTGATCATGTCAAAGCTAAATTACTAGACACCCCTCTTCAGAAGGATGTACTATTTGGTGCTAATGCTGAGGAGGTATTAAGGAAAATGGAGGAAAAGGCTAAATCAATGCAAACTGTGAAAGAATTTCTACAGGTTCAACCCCCACGTTTTAGTAGAAATTGGCCTTCCAAAAACTGGTCCTTTCCTGCCACAGACAGACCCCAAAGAGGCAGATACAGGCGCCCGAGGGGCAGAGGACAATCCCAAGGATCGTATAGAGGCAGACAATGGCAAGCTCCTACACAAAGAGGTGGTGAGGACAACTCGCAATCTTTCAGAAAGCAAACCCAATGACTTTCCCCTTTGCATGCCAACCAGGTCTCAAATGGCAACCCCCTTAGGAGGAAAGCTGGCATTATTTTCAAAAAATTGGCATATTGTCACAAAGGACAAATGGATCCTGGACATTATAAACAGAGTCTACAAATTCCATTTTCACACCCTTCCAAAAATGAGAGGCATGCCAAACCTGCCACACAATCAAAGGGCAGAGGCACAAAGGCAAATTACAGATCTCATAAACATGAAAGCTATTCAAGAGGTACCTACGCACGAACAAGGTCAAGGTTTTTATTCCAGGCTATTTCTGGTGCCAAGGAAGGGAAAAGATTGGAGACCTATTTTGGATCTATCCATCCTAAACACATTGTTACTCGTACCAAAATTCAAGATGCTCACTCTACAGCAACTTCTTCCCATGCTGGGCAAGGAGTCTTGGCTGGTAACATTGGACCTCAAGGAGGCATACCTGCATGTCCCAATCAGACAAAATTGCAGAAGGTACCTCAGATTTCTTGCAGGTTCAACCCATTATCAATTCTCTGCATTGCCCTTTGGCTTATCTACTGTGCCCAGAGTATTCACGAAATGCCTGGCATCAGTAATTGCCTACTGCAGACTTCAAGGGATACAGATATACCCCTATTTGGATGACTGCCTGATCCAAGCGGACAGCAAGCACATTCTTCTGAAACATCTGGCTTATGTAATAATGTTATTGAACTCTCTGGGATACACAGTCAACAAAAAGAAATCAAGGCTAATACCCTCTCGGAAGATAATTTTCCTGGGTGCCAATTTGGACACAAACATCCAGATGGCCTACCTCACGCCAGAGAAGCTGGGGCAACTAATTCAATACTTCAGAACACTAGCAAATTGCACCAGGCTGACTGCAAGGAAAATCCTGCAGGCTCTGGGATTCATGGCATCTTGCATCTTACTAATCCCATGTGCAAAGCTGCATATGAGGAAACTACAATGGTACCTGAAAAACATATGGTCTCAACACAGCCACAGTTTGGAAACAATAATACCACTAATTCCATGTCTGCAAAAGGAATTTCTGTGGTGGGCTCAAGCATGTCAAACAAACACAGGTCTTCCATTCAGCAAGCCTCAAGCAAATCAAGTCATCACAACAGACGCCTCGGACTACGCCTGGGGGGCACACATGACAGATCGGTGCATTCAGGGCAAATGGTCCCAAAAAGAAAAGCACCTTCACATCAATCAAAAAGAAATGCTAGCAGTAATAAATGCTGTTATAGCTTTCAAGGACCTTCTACAACCAGGTCAACTATTGATAAGAACGGACAACACCACAGTTATGTGGTACATAAACAAGCAGGGAGGAACACATTCTTACCCCCTATGCAGACTGGCCATTTCACTTTGGAACATGGCCATGGACTTACAAATGGAACTACAAGCACAGTACTTGCCAGGCAAGGAAAACACGGTGGCAGACAACCTTAGCAGGAATATGACGGATCCACACGAATGGAAATTGCATCCAAATGTTTTTACAGAAATAATCCAAGAATGGGGAAGGCCGGACATAGATCTCTTTGCCTCCCACAAAAATCATCAATTGACAAAATTCTGCTCAAGGATCTTCCATCCAAAGGCCTGGAGAGTGGACGCTCTCTTTCAGTTGGACATCAATGACAGTTTATGCCTTCCCACCTCTTCCTCTGCTGCCCAAAGTTCTATTGAAGACCAGAGTAGACAGACCAAAGATGATCCTCATTGCTCCGGACTGGCCAAGGCAACACTGGTACCCACTCCTGAGGAGCCTGACGCATTCCCCACCATGGACCCTGCCTCTAATGCCTCTTCTTCTGACTCAGCACAGCTTCAAAACTCTTCACAGCCAGCTAAAAACACTCAATCTAGCCGCATGGAAGATTCCTTAGCATCACAACAGGCCCTACTCTCCAAGGAGGTGCAGGATGTCATTTTGGAGGCCAGAAGGCCATCAACTAGAAAAGCTTACTCCGCTAAATGGAAACGTTTTTGTGTCTGGAATGAGAAAAAGGGCCAGGATCCTGGAAAACTGAATTTACCTCATATACTACAATATTTGGCTGAACTGCTAAGCAGTGGACTTTCTTTCTCCTCCATCAAAATCCATGCCTCGGCCATTTCTGCAGAATACAACACTAATCCTCCTTTATTCTCTCACCCTCTCTTAACACAGTTCCTCAGAGGGGCTAAGAATTTAAGACCTCCAAGGAAACAACCAATACCTGCTTGGGATCTTAATTTCATTCTGGAAAAACTGACCTTGCCTCCCTTTGAGCCAGCTGCCTCATCAGATTTGCAATATTTGTCCTGGAAAACAGCTTTCCTTCTGGCTATCACCTCAGCTCGTAGAGTTTCAGAACTACAGGCTCTCATGGCTGTCCAGCCTTTTATCATCTTCCATCAGGACAGAGTTTCCTTACGAACCAACCTGTCCTTTATGCCTAAAGTGGTATCCAGGGTAGCTTTAAATCAGGCCATACATTTACCTACTTTTTATCCTAATCCTCAAAACAAAGGGGAGAGATTACTACATTCCTTGGACATCCACAGACAACTGCGTTATTATTTGGACAGAACAAAGCCTTTCAGAAAATCAGAACAGCTCTTTGTGGCCTATGCGGTAGGAGCTCAAGGAAAGCCAATTTCCAAACAGACAATCTCAAAATGGATAGCCCACTGCATACACTTTTGCTATTCCTTTCATGGCAAAACTGTACCTACAGGCATTAGAACTCATTCCACCAGGGCCACAGCCACCTCTGCAGCCTTCCTCAGCGGAGTTCCTACCAAGGATATTTTGGAAGCAGCCACTTGGAGTTCTGTGCATACCTTCACCAAGCACTACAACCTACCATTATACTCCAAATCTAGAGCAGGCTTTGCCACTGCAGTCTTGCAGGGCATTTTGGCTCCTCCTAGTTCCACCTAGTGCCTACCACCCCTTTCTTAGCTTTGGGATTCTACCCATCTGTTATGACTGCAGCTGTATGCATGATGAACATAGTACAGTTTTGTACCTACCATAAATGTAGATGTTCGAGTGCTAATACAGCTGCAGTCCAGGTTTCCCTCCCTCCTTCCCCTCTTGGGACAGGCCTATAGGCTAACACATCCTCATACAACCTGATTGGGGTATTCATTTATGATGTATTTGCTTGCAACTACTGTATTTTGATTATATTACACTGCATTATTACACAAATTTATGTATTGCCTTCCATCTGGGGGCACCTGACATCTGGGGCAAGAAAAACTGAAGAAAATGGCGTTGGTTCCTTTATACCCCTGTCGCACTGACGTCAGGGAAGAAGCGACGACAACCGACGCCGGACCTAGACTTTGGAATTCGGCCGACCGAGGACCCGCCTGACGGCAGGAGAACCCATCTGTTATGACTGCAGCTGTATGAGCACTCGAACATCTACATTTATGGTAGGTACAAAACTGTACTTTTAGGATTACCTGATTTGAAAGAATACCATAGAGCTACACAGGTAAGGGTCATATACATAACACAAACTTCTTTCTTCTTCTTCTTTCGGCTTTTCCCAGCTAGGGGTCGCCACAGCGGATCCCTTGTCCACTCATGATTGGCAGAGGAGTTTTTTTTACAGTATCAAGTTGCCAGCCTGGCGCCCAACCTTCCACTGAAGGCACATACATGCACTCACGCCTAGGGCCAATTTAGAGTGTCCAATCCACCATATACATAACACAAGCTGAAAGCTATAATTCAAAGTGGAAAGGTATGATGATGAACTGGGGGTGGGTGTATTCCAGAAGTAAGGAGAGAGTGGGATTTTGGATGCTGATCTTTTAGGAGAGTAACAGCAGCCATTCAGAATATTATATTAATAATGTAGCAGAAAGTATTCTAAGAAATAATCCAACATGAGAAAGGAGATACTGCCAATAGGATGACTGCAATTAGGGATAGAGAGAGAGTAGGGAAGAGGGGTCTGGAATCTGCTGGGGATAACTGACAAAGGAACCAAAGAAATTGGGAGCAAATAGCTAAAAAGGTAATCGAATGGGAAGAGGCCAAGAAGACATTTGAACTGCAGGCTGGAGACTGTCTTCTGTGTCAGTGATTGATGTCAGAGTACTGGAAAAGGGATCATGGAATCCTAAGAGAAAGATCTGTTCTGGTAGAGTTTTTAGTTGAATCTAGAATAGCAGCTGCTGTTAAAAAAAGGATAGTAAGGCATATAAAGGTATTGTACAATAGCAATAGGAATGAATCAGAGGAGGTTAGAAAAGATTGGGAAAGAGACTGGATAAGCAGTTCATAAGGAAACAATGGGAAGACGTGTGTGGATCCCAGATATGCAACAAAGTCTACACGATCTATAATTTTTGCTTGGAAGCAATTGCATAGGTATTTTTATACCCCAAGTATACTCCAAAGAATTCTTCATTGGGTAGATGGCAAATATTGGAAGTATGATGGGGAAAAAACAGGTAATTGGAAACATGTTTTGGGAGTGTTCTTGTCAGAAATTTATTTATTTTATTTATTTTCAGTTTGATTACCGGGGAAGTCCACTGGGCCAGAACGTGCCCGTTTTCAGTGGAGGCCCGGGGAGAAAAGCTCCATCAGCAACACGAATACAATAAAGGTTACATAATGCAAAAGGTAAAATACATATATAAATTCATACAATCAGGAAAAGAAAATGCATAAATTATACATTATAAACGCAATTAAAGACAATAGATAACACAGTTTACAAGTATTTACATTCAGAGCAACAAGTTTCAACTGTCCGAAAAATAAGCACCTGAGGTTACTTGATATTTACAATATTGACATACTTGGAGTCAAGAGAGAGAAATTGCTTAATCTGAGGATGTTAGCTTAGGTTTGTTTTAGGAGAATATAAAAATAAAAGTTATAGGGTAGCGTGGAGCAAGGAGTATGGAGAGCTCAAAGGGGAAATTTCTTTGAAGAATTCCTTCTTAGAAATATTGTCTGAGCAAATAAGTGTAACTAAAGAAATTATTTATCTGAAGTAGTTAACTTCATTTGTTCATCAACCTGTGGGTATCGGATCCGAATTGGATCCGAGCCGGCAGCTTTATTCAGCTAAGATCAGAGCTCCAAGCTCCTCTCCCTTACCCATAACCCCCTGCCATCCTTCTCTGTCCTCAGATCTCGTTTGCCGCGTCTTATTCAAGCACCTAGAATGAGTTCCAGGCGTAGGGTTTCGTGAGTTTTCAAGAAAAATTACCTTTTTTCATCTAGTTTTTCAGTTTAATTGTTAAGCGAGCAAGTGTTCCCTTTTGTAGTTAATTAAGCTTGTTTTGTTGGTAAAATTTATATATATTTTAGTTAGTCTAGTCTTCCCTCTTCCCCGTGTGTGTGAAGGTGTGTTTGGGTTGGGCCTATTTTATTACTATGGCCGAGGCCTCTAAAACCTTCTTTTCTAAATGCACCGAGTGTGGCCATAAGCTATCTCTTGCGGATGGCCACACTCTGTGTGTTATCTGCCTTGGGGTTGACCATCTTTCTTCGGGCTGCACAATTTGTGCAGCCTTCAACCCCAGGGCTTTGAGGGATAGGAGGTCGAAGTTGATTCTGGTGGGACTTCTGCCCCCGGACTCGACTTCGTCCTCTTCTCCCTCGGCGGCACCAGCTGCTACCACCTTGGTCCCGCCTTCAATCCCTGCTCCCCTGGCCGGGACTCACCCTCCCACCATGGCTCAGGAGGAGAGGGAATCTAGGAGGGAGAAAAGAAAGGAGAAGCACCACAAGCGGCGGGCTGAAGTTTCCTCTTTGGCTCCGCCAGCTAAGCAGTTAGTCTCTCCTAGGGCTTCTGGGCCTTCGCCTTCCCGGCTTCATTCACCCTGCTTTTCCCCGGGGCCGAAGGAGGAGGAGACCCAGTCGCCTTCGAGGCATCACTCCAGGCCTGCCTTGGTGGCCTCGTCTAGATCACCCCGAAGTTTGTCAGATGCAGATATGGACTGGATGATGCGTAGGTTTCTCCAGGCCCAACATCAGATGGGAGTGCTCCTGCCTCCCCCCCCCCCTCCTGGGCCCCTTTTTCGCCCTGATTGCTCCTTCTCCGACCCACTTCCGGGGTTCGGAGCCGTCGGATCCAGGCAGCATCGGAGCCGGGGGAGGCTCGGCGCCGATAGTACACCCTACTTCAGCTCCGACCGCACCGTCGAGTTTGTCGGGTCCTTTTTCGGATCCGAGCTCTCGGAGCTGTGAGCTGGGCTTTGGATCCGGAGGTGTCAGTGTGTCTTCGGCTCCGTCTCGGTTGAAGCATACTGGCCCTTCGGATCCGATTGCATCGGCGCCGGCTGCGGTCCGCACCTCGGATCCAAAGGGGCTGCTCTCGGAGCTTAGAGGGAGCAGTTCTCCTTCGGCGGTCGATGTTGTGGAGAGGGTCTTGTCGAGGGACTCGAGGCCCCAGGTTCCTGCTGTGGTTCCACCCATCACTCCCTCTCAGACGGGCCTACCTTCCATCACCCGGCCCCAGGACAGCCTGCGCCTACGTCCCAGATGGTTCCCTTAGAGGAACAGGATGTGGTTGGTAAGGCATCCTCGGACAGCCCCCCCGAGGAGGTTCCTCACAAACGTAAGTGCAAGAGGAGGCACTTGGACTCACCCGAGTCCCTGACAGAGGACACAGACTTAGAGGAAGGGGAAGGTTCCCCAAGGTCACCTCCTGAGGACATCTCCTTCGGAGACATTATGGAAATGCTTCGTATTAGAGGGGGGTGGTGAGCCCAAAAGCCTTCATCCGATGAATCTGTGTTTCTGGAGCCATTTGACGCAGGCCCATCTACCTCTTGAGTGTCCCCTCCCGCCGATCCCCTGGTAGATCTGATCACACTACCAGGGCATGGAAGGAACCAGACACTGTGGAGCCCATACCAAAGAGACCAGACAAAATTCTCAGTCCACCCACAGATAGGACGGTTTGGAGCAAGGGTGCTCCAGTAGATGCCATGTTGGTGGCAGCCGCCACCAAGAAGGAACTGGCCCAGGAGAGTTCCTCGGTCCACCCTCCTGACAAAGAGTCTCGGACGATGGACCGCATAGGGAAGTGGATGTTTGCTTCAGCCACTTTCTCGGTAAGGTTGCTGAACTACATGGCACATGTGATACGACTCCAGTGGGATCTCTCATCAAAGAATATGCAGGGTCGCCCCCCCAGAGTCCATGTCGGCCGAGGATAAGAAAATATTCTCAGCCCGAATGGCCACTCTTTTTGAACACTTCTATGCGACTTCTTTCCCATGCCACGGAAGGAGCCGCTAGAGCTAACGGAGCGGGCATTGTCTTAGGGCGGCATGCTTGGCTCCATCTCTGTGACTTTGCGGAACCCTTCAAGGCGTCCTTCGCAATTGCCCCTTTTGACGGCTCTTCGCTGTTTGGCAAGACCGTCCACGACACACTGGTCCAGAGCGAGAAAGACGGGAAGACGTTGTCTGCCATCGGGATCCACTTCTCGGCTCCCCAGAGGTCCTTCTCCAGGAACCAGAGGGGACACAAGAAGATGTGGTTCCAGAAATCTCAACAGTCCCATTTCGCTCCGGACCCCTCGTCCTTCAGAGGCAGAGGAGGACAGGGTGGACGCCAGCCCAGAGGCAGAGGGGGACCGAAGAATTTCGGGTCGAGAGAACCCTTTTCGGATCGGCCCGTGCAGCAGCCCTGAGGGGTTACCTGACTGCTCCACTCTGTAGGCAGTCGGGGGGCGTATCTCGAGGCACCTAGCAGTTTGGGAGTCCATTACAATAGATCGCTGGGTGCTTTGAATCCTATCCAGAGGTTTACACTATCCCCTTTCTGAATCTCCGTCTCAGACCCCGGAGCCTCCCCGATGTCCCACCCAATCAGAGGGAGGCAGCAGCCGCAGAAATAAAGCTGCTTCTAGAAAAAAAAGCAATCCAGCCCATCCCCCAAGATCAGTCCGGATCAGGCTTCTACTCCAGGTTCTTTTTGGTGCCAAAAAAGACGGGGGAATTAAGACCAATCCTCGACCTTTCTACTCTGAACCTGTCGGTAACCAAAGAAAAGTTCCGAATGGTCACCATTCAGTCCATTCTCCCACTCCTACAGGAGAACGACTGGATGTGCTCTATAGACCTCAAGGATGCGTACTACCACATTTTGATGGACAGATGATCCAGAAGGTTTCTCCGCTTCCGGCTGGGAGCCGGTCACTGTCAGTTCAGGGTCCTTCCCTTTGGTCTCACCTCAGCCCCCAGGGTGTTCACCAAAGTGATGGCAATTGTAGCGGCCCACCTGAGGCTTCAGGGAATACAGGTCTTTCCGTACCTAGACGACTGGCTCCTGACCGCCCCCACCAGGCATCTACTCTGTTCAGCCAGGAATTACTTCCTTCACTTGGCCTCTCATCTGGGAATTTCAATCAATCTCAAGAAATCCTCCCTTCAACCAACTCAGACCTTAGATTTCATAGGGGCCAGGCTAGATACAAACCTGCTGAGGGACTTCCTAACTTCGGACAGACTTCGAACTTTGACATTCCACGTGATGGCCCTCTTACAATCCCCGGCTCCCCCAGTGGAATTGGTCCTGAGGGCGCTAGGTTCCATGGCGGCTACCATCAGTCTGTCACCACTAGCTCGTCTAAACATGAGGGTCCTGCAGTGGACCTTGCAGGTCCAATGGTCCATCCTGCAACATCCGCTAAATACAGCTATCCCCCTCAGCAAGGTTTGCAGGAGGTCCCTACTCTGGTGGATCCAATCCTCGGATCTCCGGGAAGGGCGCCCCTTCTCTATGACCCCACCCTCAATCCATGGTGACCACGGACGCTTCTCACCTCGGGTGGGGGGGGCACTGCATGGGTAGAACCGTCCAAGGCACGTGGACACACTCGGAGACCTCGTTGCACATTCAGTGTCCTAGAGATGAGGGCGGTGCTTTTAGCGTTGCAAGCACTCCAGGCCCTTCTTCCCTTAGGGACAATTGCGATTCAGTCAGACAACATGTCAGTAGTCTGGTATATCAACAAACAGGGGGGAACCAGATCCTATCTGCTGTGTCGAGAGGCCATTAGAGTTTGGGAATGGGCGATCGCCACCAACTGCTTTCTCATAGCAACGCACATTCCGGGTCGGTCCAACATTTTGGCAGACAAACTGAGTCGAACCATCTTCTCACCTTACGAGTGGTCTCTGAACCCGAGAGTAGCGAAGCAGATCTTCCTCAAGTGGGGTCAACCTTGCTGCGATCTTTTCGCGTCACCTTCGAATGCAAAGTGCAGCGAGTACTTCGCTCTACTTCCCCCACCAGGGGAATCCCCCAGAGACACTCTAGTCCATGTTTGGCCATCCAGTCTACTTTATGCTTATCCACCTCTCCCCCTCATGGTAAAATTCTTGCAGAAAGCTCGTCGGTTGGGGAGCAGAGTGATCCTCATAGCCCCATCCTGGCCTCGTCAAACGTGGTTCCCTTGCCTATAGTCTCATCTGGTCAATCCTCCATGGATTTTGCATCCCACTCCGGATCTGATTTCTCACCCCCTGGAGTTGACAACTCCAAACCTGGACAATCTCAAGCTCACAGCTTGGTTGATCCAGTTCCAATCATAGCTAGGACTCCCAGTATCTCCTCCTCCGTTAAAGCTATTTTAGTAGCTGCTCATAAACCTCCTACCAGAAAGGTCTATAAGAGCAAATGGAAACGTTTTTCAATCTGGGCGGAACATAGACATATGGATCCCTTTACAGCCCCGATACCAGCTGTATTAGATTTTTTGTCACACTTATTTGATCAAGGTGCCAGATCCTCCTCCGTCAAAGTACAATTAGCAGCAATTTCACACTTTCATGTGGGAAGTGATCTCGGTTCATTAGCTTCTTCCAAGATCTGCAAAACTTTCGTAAAAGGTACTTTCCTGTTAAGGCCTCCTGTTAAGGATGCAGTTCCTCCATGGGATTTAACCCTTATTCTTCAGGCTCTTACTGGCCCCCCCTTTGAACCTGCAGCTTCGGTGGATCTTAAATACTTATCTTGGAAAACGGCCTTTCTCATTGCCATCACTTCGGCTAGAAGGGTTTCAGAGCTTCAAGCCCTTTGCGCCAAACCTCCATATCTGGTCTTCCATAAAGATAGAGTTTCCCTCAGGACCAATCCCTCCTCCTTACGTAAAGTCGCCTCTGAGTCCAACATTAAGCAATCTATCAACTTACCGGTGTTTTTCCCAAATTATCAAAACAAAGGTGAATACAAATTACACTCTTTGGACGTGCACAGACAATTGAGGTTCTATTCACACAGGACTGCTGATCATAGGAAATCTGAGCAACTCCTTGTATCCTTTGCTAAACCCTTTTTTTGGGTAAACCTGTGTCACAAGCTACATTGTCCAGATGGATTTCACAATGTAAACTTCTTGCATATAAGAGTTCTGGCCGACCAGAAGCTGTCGGAGTTCACGCCCATTCTACTCGATCGATTTCCACTTCTGCTGCCTTTTGGTCCAAGGTGTCCTTGGATGACATTTGTTCAGCAGCCACTTGGGCTTCATCCCATACCTTTATTACCCATTACAAGCTGGATATAATTTCCAGAGGGAGGGCGTCCTTTGGCTCTGCAGTGCTCCAGAATATTCTTCCATGAGGACCTCCCAAGTTTTTTAAGGTAGCTGGGGACTCTGTCCCACAGGTTGATGAACAAATGAAGTTAACTACTTCAGATAAAGAAGTTATGTACTCACCATAACGTTCCATCTGAGTAGGTAACTTCATTTGTCAGCAACCAACCCCCCTTCCGTCTCCCTAACCTGTAGTTCGTCCCTTTTTAGGATCTTTGTGCTGTCTGCACCAGATGACATCAGCTTAGGATGTTTAGTTGATCCTTTGGTTGTAGTATTCTGTAATGCTAAGCAAACGCGATCTGAGGACAGAGAAGGATGGCAGGGGGTTATGGGTAAGGGGGAGGAGCTTGGAGCTCGGATCTTAGCTGAATAAAGCTGCCGGCTCGGATCCGATACCCACAGGTTGCTGACAAATGAAGTTACCTACTCAGATGGAACGTTATGGTGAGTACATAACTTCTTTTTTTGAGCTGAGATAAAGGATCTGAATTTCCTAGACACAGGAGGGCCTTGTTAAGTTTAATTCTGGTGGCTACCAAAAAAAAGCAGTTACTAGAAAATGGACATTAAAGTCTAAACCGTCTGTGTTTGAAGTAGTGAATATTGTAACATAGATAAAAGAACTGGGAGTGGAATCTTTAGAAAAGGGTAGAAGCAAATTACATAGAAAAAAAAGGAAGTTCTGGGAACAATAAATGCAGAATAATGTTTTGGAGGAGGAGTGAGGTTTAATGGAATGCAGGAATTGAGCAATTTATGTAATGCTGGATTGATGATAATGTATAAAAGAATGTATGTGATGTATATTGTTTGTTACTATGAACATGTTAACAAGATTTGTTTTCCTTTATAAAAATACATGTTTGCCTGTGTCTTAAGTGATAATTTAATAAATATTTAAAAAAAGCTGTTGCCATGGATTCAACTGGTGAATCTCCATCAGGAGGTCTTTTTCAAGCCAGCCTTTGGCTTCAGATTCATCAGACATAACTTCAGGCAGGGGACATTCCTGGAAACTGAAAACTGGACCTGGAAAGAAACTTGGCAGAAGAAGCATATCAGTTTGAAAGAGAGGCACCTTGAATTCCATCCACAAGAATGTCCTGGCAGACTAGTTGAGCAGAACAGGAATAGACCCTCATGAAAGACTTGTTCCACAGTTTTTGTGTGTGTGTTTGTGTTTGGTTTAGAAAAAAAAAATCTTTTTTTCTTCTCCATATAAAGGGCCTGGGTAGCTTGGTCATTTGCGAGGATCTGTTTCTGTATGTTTTTCTTGCCATCCCTCCTCTCTTGAGAGAATTCAGTAGGCAGAGGAGGACAGTGCTCATTGTATCTTTTTTGGCTATGAGCATTTGCTTGCTGTTATACTGAGCATAAAAAGGATGGAGCCTGGACCTCTGCTTCATCATATACACCTCCTATCCCACAGCAAGACTTCACTCATGCACCCTAATGTGAAGACCTTATGGTTGACAGCTTAGATTATCTGGCATTGATCTCTGTTAGGCATACATTTACTAAGGTGTTACAATTATGATGAAAGTTAGGAAACCAAATACAAGAAAGTCATACCTAGTAGAATGGAAAAGGTCTTCTCATTGTGGTGTCAAAAAATGCACCTCATCTCAAACCAGTGTACAGTATCCTTGATCCTCAGAAACATTTCAGACCTTTGCAGATTAAATATATTGTATTCTTCTTTGAAAGTGCATGCTTTTTCTGTTTTTCTTCAAGTACCTTGGGAATCTCTCCCTTTACTCCTTGTCTGTGAAGAAATTCCTTAATGGGGTTCTACACTTGAAACCACCCAACAGCGAACCCATTCCTTCATTGGTCCTCAAAATTTTATTTAAAAAATTGACATTGCCATCATTTGAGCCAGCAACTACAGTTCCTCTTGAATTTCTGATTTGAAAATCTGTTTTCTTAATTGCAGTAACTACTTTCATGAGGATTTCAGAATTGCAAATTGCAGGCCCTTGGGTGCAAAACAGCTCTTCAGGACAGATTTACCATCTACATCCTTCTAAAGATGTTGGCGGACATTTCTCTAAATCAAGCCATTAGTGTCTTGGTGGACTCTTCCTCACAGAGGAAGGGGGAAGGATTCTGCATACCCTGGCGGTATATAGGCAATTAAAAATGTATCTACAAAAACTAAAGAAGTAAGAAAAACATAACTGTCCATTGCTTGTGCAAAAGATTGGGAAGGTAGGCCTGTGTCAGAACAGATTATATCCAAATGGCTTGCTCACTGCATCTCATTTTCTTTGCAGTGGTGATGGACAGGTTGACAGACAAGATCAGACAGGAGTCCCCGTGGACTATGATGTTTGCAGATGACATTCTAATCTGTAATGAGAGTAGGGAACAGTTGGAGGAGACCCTGGAGAGCTGGAGATGTGCTCTAGAGAGAAGAGGAATGAAGGTTAACAGGACTAAGAGAGAATATATGTATGTGAATGAGAGGGAGGATTATGCAACTAGCATATTATACGTTTTTTATTTTTAATATTTATTCCGCTAACAGATATATTTCTTTTTCAAATGAATTGTACAGGTTGTAGGTCACATTAAAAGTGGGAAAAGTTTTGAAATTATTTATTCTGGTCTCATTTTTTTTTTTTTTTTTTTATACATCACAAAAACCTGGTATTTTAACAGGGATGTGTAAACTTTTTATATCCACTGTGTGTGTGTGTGTGTGTGTGTGTGTGTGTGTGTGTGTGTGTGTGTGTGTGTGTGTGTGTATATATATATATATATATATATATATATATATGTGTGTGTGTGTGTATGTATATGTATATGTATATATATATATATATATGTGTGTGTGTGATATATATATATATATAATATATGCGTGTGTGTGTATATATATATATATATATATATATATATATATACATACACACATATATATATATTGTGTATATATATTTATATAATATATGTATATATGTGTGTGTGTGTGCATACATATGTATATATATTTGTGTGTACGTATATGTGTGTGTGTGTGTGTGTGTATATATATATATATATATATATAAATATGTATATATATGTATATTTATATAATGCATGTATATACATACATATATACATGTATGTACATATATATATTTATATATATATGTATATATACACA